>NC_041219.1:22690522-22738870 GCF_002837175.3 Physeter macrocephalus
TAACAGCTATAAAAGAGGAAATCGGCAGTAACACAATAATAGTGGGGGACTTTAAAACCTCACTTACACCAATGGACAGATCATCCAAACAGAAAATTAATGAGGAAACACAAACTTTAAATGACACAATAGACCAAATAGATTTAATTGATATTTATAGGACATTCCATCCATAAACAGCAGATAACACTTTCTTCTCACCTGTGCACTCAACATTCTCCAGGATAGATCACATCTTGGGTCACAAATAAAGCCTCAGTAAATTTAAGAAAATTGTGCAGTCTCTTTTTATGAGAGCACTTATCCCATTCTCGAGGGCTCTGCCCTCATGATCTAATCACCTCCCATCACCTTGAATTTTGAGGGAACACAGCAGACACTAGCACCATGAACCTCTTAACAAAGAATCTGAAAGGACGCATATTTTGAAATGGTTAAGCAAAGCCCAAGAACCATCACACAGAAAGTGTCTTTGCTAACTTGTCAGCATTTGAAAATCATGCTATTTATCATTGATTTTTCTCGAGGAAAAATTAATTGCTGTGCATAAGTCCAAGGAGGTAGCACTTTTTGATCCGGCGCTCAAATGTGAACATTTCTCAGACCCGATTTTCTCCATCAGGAGCTCATCCTTTCTGTTTACCAGCTGTCTTCCTGGTCATTAGCTGTTATAAGTACTGATTGGATGAAGGCTGTGTAAGAAGAGCAGTCGTTCCTTGGCTGATCCCCCGGGTCACATCTAACTGAGAGGAAACAGTAGGTATGGGATCACTGACCATGGATGGCAATAGCAGCTTTTCTGTTGAGATCTGTAAGAGCTGCTTTCACAGTTTTGCAAAACAGCAAGAACAGAGTGTTCTTCAGATATGGCTAATCTTCACCATTACTGGCAACATAACATTCTAGTGGTGAGGTTTCAGGTTGCCCTGCAAGAGGTAGCCCCTCAATTTAGTTGCTCTTTTCAATGAAAGTTTCTGTGTGGTTATATCTCAAAGATGTGCTCCAATTTGTGTATTTTTTGGAGTTGCAGTGTACAAATGCCGGTACTTTGTTTAATCTATTTATAGGAACTTTATCTATTAGGGAAATAAAACTTTGGTCCATGGAAAATAAAAAGAATAGTCCCGGAGAAAGTTAACATATTAACTTAAAGTTGACCTACTGAGAGAGATTGCAATGAGTAGGAAAAATGCAACACCTAAATAAGGGGTTACTTGGAGGAGTTAAATACTATAAAATAGCAAGGACAGAAGAGCTATACACAAATTTTGATGATTCTTCATTTTTCTTAAAAGCCAGCTTCTGATGTGGCTTCCAGGCTTAACCTTGGTTAAAGATAGTGCCTCTCATCCTCTCTTAGCCATGCTACATGCTTTCCAGAGGCCATATTTGAGAGCATCTGTACTTGTAATTAATCCTCCATCCCTGTGTATACGAATACCTATAAAGTGCTCAGCAATTCATCGTACTGCTCACATTTATTCTCTGTAGAAAAGGACTGAATGCGTTCTAATGCCTATCCAAGTTACCTGACAAGAATATTACAATGACAAGGAGAGTTTCTAAGTACTTTTAGCTCTTTGAAACAAAATATTTTCATCTATTAATAAACATAGATGTCTACCTAGAGACGGGTGGGTAAAAATCTCAATTTTTGTTAAAGTGAAATTAATCATTCCCGTTCATCAAAGGGAAATCCAAGTGAAACAAGATTACGTTAAACGTCGCCTTTAGAGTACAGGAAACAAATAACAAAAGAATGTTCTCACCTAATCACATTTAAGCTAAAATAATACTACAGATTCTATTTCTGTTGAGTCATAAAAAGACTATTTTGTTCTGTGCAAATGCATTCCCTAAGGAATATCTATGGGAAAAACTGGAACTAACCTTCTCCCACCATTGTATTTTGAAAGTACATGGCAAAAGAGTAAACAAACAAGGATCTTCCTCTCTTTCTATACTCTTTTTAGTTGTTGACTCTGAACTTTGTGGTTGCTGAGTTGATGGACATGTTTATAAAGGTTTTAACCTTTGTTTTCAAATAGGGGTGATCAGGCCTTTAAAACTGTGTCTCTCATCACTCGGTTGTGGAACAATATGGTACCCAACCCTCAGCTGTCCTAAACAATGAGAAAAGACAACTCCTAGTAAGTCATATCTTCCAGGTTTGTGTGGGCAACACCAGCATTCCCAGGCTGCAGTCTAATACTAAACTGATCTGTGCATGTCCAGCTCAGTATATACATCCTCTGCACCATAGGGGAATAAAAGTCTGGACACACAAGCACACACGTGTGTGTGCATACATACATACATATACTGTGTTTTAAAGTGATAGAAAAAAACATGAAAGAATTCTGGAGGTTTTATTTTTTGTCTATGTTTAAACACAGTATATAACATACCAACAATAATGGCCACTAGTATTTTTCTTTTTTTAAAAAATAAATTTATTTATTCATTTATTTAATTTTTGGCTGCATTGGGTCTTCGCTGCTGCACGCGGGCTTTCTCTAGTTGCAGTGAGCAGGGGCTACTCTTTGTTGTGGGGCACAGGCTTCTCATTGTGGTGGCTTCTCTTGTTGTAGAACGCAGGCTCTAGAGCACGCGGGCTTCAGTAGATGAGGCGCGTGGGCTCAGTAGTTGTGGCTCGTGGGCTCTAGAGCACAGGCTCAGTAGTTGTGGCTCACGGTCTTAGTTGCTCTGCAGCATGTGGGATCTTCCCGGACCAGGGCTTGAACCCGTGTCCCCTGCATTGGCAGGCGGATTCTTAACCACTGCGCCACCAGGGAAGCCCAGTATTTTTCTTAAAGGGCCACTGCATGCCCAAAGTTGCTCACTGTGGATTTTCAGGCCATGTGGTTGATGGACAAGTCAGTTAGTACATTTTGGCTGCATTGAACATCCATGAGGCATGTAGCAATGAACTAATGTTGTAATGTCCAAATTAACATAATAAATTAATAAAACTGATATAAATAAGCACAGTTATATACTATTCTTGAATATGCTGAAGAATAAGGAGTTAAGAACTGTACCAGAACAATAATGAGCAGCCCAAAAATATATTAATCAGATCTTGTGTGCAACCTATTATAAGAGATACACTACATAGAATTAAAATAACAAATGAGAAGCAGTTTCTAACCCAAGGTGTTTGTAATATATTTGGAGGAACCAACCAAATATGCAGAAAACGCTTTGAAAATAATCACCAAATAATATGCAGTTTTTCTTTCCTACCAATAAATCTAAGTCTCCCAATCCTAAAAATCAAAACTATATCTTCGCTTGACATTATAAATACCCCCAGTTATTATAATAAAGAGCACACTGAAACAGAACTTAGGCTGGTTAAAAAAAAAAAAATGATGTAAGACACTGTTGTTTTTCCCATTTTGGTCATCAGAAACTTGACTTTTACAGTCAAGCAATGTCAATCCAATGTAGGTTTCAACAGTGGCTAAAGGATTCATTTTAAGTAAGTTTAAAATATATATATATACACACACACACATAAACGAACAAACACACACAAATATGTATACATACATACATACCCTCATACACACATATGGTTATATTTATATTATTTATATTTTTTCCTGTGATGTTTCATGTGTAACTAACTCTAATGGGATTATAGCTGGTCCTGTGAGTAACCTCCAGTTTCTTCTCACTAAAAAATTACTAAGAATCCTGAAGCATTACAAACAAGATAATAGTCTCTGTCCTGCGTCTGGTCTATATCATCTTCTCACTATTCCAAAGCACATTTACCAATGCTGTCTGTGCTGGGGTGTCCACATTTATTTTTTGGTTTTACTTCTAAATGTGTCTCTGCACTTTTTCTAAATAGAGCTTCTAAGACCTGCATCTTCATCAATTAATTTTAATGAGAGCCTTGCTTTCCTCCTAAGCCCTTTGTGAAATATTGACTGCTTTGTTTTCTAAATACGGTCACTGGCTCTAGCCTACTTCAGTGCTGTCCCCCAAGCCTAACTGGTCGATCACTCTTTCCTCTCTGTTAACTCTGTTCTTTCTCCCAGATCACTGTTCTCCACTGTCCTTCCCTGCCACTGGGGCAACTGGGAAAGGGCTTTATTTAAAATATTTAATATCCTTTTTTTCATTAATTTTATATTTGAGATATTTGGGGGTTTTTTCCCATGGTGGGCTTACCAGCTTATAAGTGCAAGGTTTTGATTACAAAATCATTTAGGTAGTTTATCATTTATCCATCCTAACACACACACACACACACACACACGTGCGCACATTAGATTTGATCATTTTGATAGTTTAGTGTAATTGATCATTGAAAAAAATAGAGGATTTCGAAGGAATATCTTTTTTTAAACCAAAAAAGTTATTTCCCATGTGGAATAGATTGAGCAAAATGATATGGCCAGCACAAGCAGGAAGCAACACATCGCATATCAAAGGTAACTCCATCTGGGAAAATCATCGAGATAGCCATGTACTTTTCGTTAGAATTTCAAGATAAGAAATAGTGTGGAACCCTGGCTCTTCTTTCACGTCTGTACCTTTGTCTAACCACGGTGTGTGCCTACAGAGGTAAGCCTGCCAAGAAAAGGAAGTTTTCTTTGTTGTTTTTTTGTTGCTATTTTTGTTTTTATAATGGGCAGTTTAGTTATATTTCAGAAATAGAACTCGAGGTGGTGAGTCAGGAAGAAAGCTCTGTGTGAAAGAGGGAACGTGAGCTAGCGCACTGCAACATTCACAGCAGGCGCACTGCAACATTCACAGCAGGTAGAGGGGTCTGGATGTGTCTGCCAGCGTATGCTGTATTGCGCTTCTAATTGAAGTGAGAAGGAAATTGACATTGATAAGTGATTACAAAACCAAGCACCAGAGACGGACATCATTGCCTTTCTTCCCATCTGCCATTTCCCTCCGAGTTTTTCTCTTGCTGAAGAGCCCTCCTCACACAAGAAAGGAAAGTACTAAATACGTACTTTCCAGGCTTTGCTTGCAGCCCAGACACAGGCATGTAATCCAATGCAGGCTAAGGGCTATTACTAGACCTTCTGGGAAGAATTTTTCCCTGATGATAGAGATGCAGAGATAAATGCCCATCTTTCTGCGTTGGGCATTGTCATATAAGGACATGCTACTGGGAGCTACTGTAGCCAAGAGAATCACAGAGAACTCACCTAGATCTTTGATGCCATTGAGCATGTGCGTCAACCCAGGGAATCCCTACCTCTGTGTTTATTGAAAAATAAACCACTCGCATTGAAATCACTTTTAGTTGAGTTTCTGGCAGTCACATGCATCCTAACTGAACAACACTCTGCCAGACACTTGTGATGTGATCTCTTTTGATGTTTATAATCATCCCTCCAGGTAAGCATTATCCCTCCCCTTTGAAAGATGAGGAAACTGAGGCTCAGAAAGATGAAAAGCCTTGTCCAGTACCCCAGATCTCTGAAGCACAGAAGCCAGGGTTTGAATCTATGTGCCTGTAACTGGAGTACCAGCGCGTTGCTAATTCTCATTCACTTTCTGCTGTTCTGTCCCATCTCACTGCCTCTGTATAAGTGCAAATATTTACCAAAGGAGTTAGTTTTGAATCTGGCAGGGAGGGTGTAGGCAGGTGTGTCTTTGTTCTGAGATCACAGCAGGTACTATAAGAAGTAAGAATTAAGCACAAAAGGTGATTTTTATTTGTTGCATGACATTTTAAAAAATGAGAATAAATTCAGATGTTTCTTTTTAGAGTAAGAGGGCTGGAGCATATATATCCTCATTTATAATTAGATATTGAGTCACAAATAGAAACTTAGCTTTGAAAATATTTTTTGGAAACTACATGACTTTAAGACTTTTCATCTTTCCCAGATTAGTCTCTTCTGGTCCTCAGTCCTCTAGTTTCTCACAAGTTCAACATCTTAACTAGAAGGATTTGGAAACCAGCCTCTAGCAAATGAATGTTTTCAAGTCCTCCCATTTGAAAACCCACAGAATCCCTATAAGATGGAAGAGAGATTAAAAACAAAGGGCAGAGCATATTCTATTTTCTTCTTAATTTCTGCTTAACTTTTTTTGCGGTACGCGGGCCTCTCACTGTTGTGGCCTCTCCCGTTGCGGAGCACAGGCTCCGGACGCGCAGGCTCAGCGTTCATGGCTCACGGGCCCAGCCGCTCCGCGGCATGTGGGATCTTCCCGGACCGGGGCACGAACCCGTGTCCCCTGCATCGGCAGGCGGACTCTCAACCACTGCGCCACCAGGGAAGCCCTCTGCTTAACTTTTAAAAGGGGTTTAGTTTGACAAATTCTGTGAGGCCTTGAGCAGGTAGAACCTGATTACTTGTGTGTTTAATAGTGGACCCTTTTCTAGATATAATTTTGAAAGATGCAGTATTTTCATGCTGGTTTCACCTTCTCTTTGCTCTTCCAGATGAGGGACCATGGTCCTTGTTAGCCTGAATCCTGGACCTATATTTCTTGCTCCAGCCATATCTTTACTGTGGAGGATTCCTCCTTTGGCAATTTTTGTTCCTAAACTTTATCTCTAATGCTTCCTTGGCAAATGAATCCAAACTAATGTGTTAATGGCATTTCAAAGTTAAATTTTTATATTTCACATGTGAGAAGTACTAAATTTGCAAAGCCTTAACCCAGAGTAGTAACTTCCTTGGTAGGGGAAACTTCAGCCAGAATTAGAGGATTCCTCTAAGGGAGCCAGAATAACGCCACGTGGGCAGCTGCCTCTTGCACCAACCAGCCATGGAGGGTGGCAGTGTATTTGGGAGCCTTAAAAACAAAACTGGAAGGCAAATGGGAAAACGTATTGTAGTAGAGTATTCTTCAATAGGAAATAGAGCTTTTGGAAAACACTGACTTAAGGAAGAATTTATAATAATGTGAGAGAGGCTATGCCAGCTACTGTTACTTTTCTAAACTCATATTAGCACTAAAAGCAACCAGAGTGCAAAAAATAAATAAACAAGTTGTCTTCACTGTTTCTAGCCCAAGCCACCATCATCCGTTAACTGAAATTACTGAGATAATTAGTGGGTCACCAGCTTCCACTCTTACCAGTACACACCTCCCCTTCTCAGTCTAGTCTCAAAATATGAGCCTGAGTTATCTCTTTAAAAGCTAAATTAAATCAAGACTTGCCTCTGCTCCAGTACCTCTCCTGCTCACTCAGGATAAAAGCCAAATGACAATGGCTTCAAGTCCGTACTTTGCTTTCACCAGATTCTTTCTTTGCCCTCATTTACTAGTCTCTCATGCCACACCAGCCTCACTGGCTTCCTCCTGTGTATAGCAAACCACTAGGCACACTCCTGCCTCAGGCCCTTCGTTAGCTCCTTTGCTCAAGTACTGTCTTCTCAGTGAGAATTCCATAATCACTGTATTTAGGATTACAAAATCTCCTTTGGCTGGACACCCTTCCCCAGCAATCTGTGCCCTTTCCTGCTTCATTTTTTTTCCTAGCACTCCATAGTGAGTATAGCATATATTTTACTTGTCTGTTTGGATATTGAGCTTCTTATTTGCTGACTTTCTGTTGTGTTTTCCATCCCCCTCACTAGATTGCAAGCTCTAGGAGGATAAGAATATTTGTCCTTTTCTGTTCGTTTGTTGTTAATGCTGTATCTACAGGGCATGATACACTATTAGACATCCAATAAATATTTATAAAATAATCTTCCCACCTCCTATTCAGTCAGGGCTTATAGTTGCAAAATTACAATATTATTATTATTTCTCCACTTAAATTAAATAATTTAAGTGGAGAAATAATTTATTGAAATGAGATTGGAAGGTTAAAACACCAGACTCAGTAGATGATTAGGAATCAAAGAAGGCTGGGTAGCACAACACCCAGGCAGAGAACTAGACAATGTTGCCCTAGGGTTTCTTTACCCTATTTCTACCCTTGTAAGCAATGTCTGTCCTGTATCTTTGCACATTTCCTCTCTTTTTGGAGCGTCAGTCAGCAAGCTGGAGCCTCCTAGGTTATGTACCAACAATCTAGCTGTCACGGTCCCAGGAGACAATATGTAACCCCTATTAGCTGCCAAGGAGAAGCCTGGGTTCTGCCTCCCACTAAAATCTATACAATAAGGGATTCCCTGGCATAAGAACAGATCTAGATTGTGAACAGCCAACAAAGGAAACACACACAAAAATTCTAACCCCCAATTATTACTAGAAAGTGACGTTCATTTGTTGAATTTTATTTTTCTCTATTGTTTTCTAAATTTTTCTAGTGATATGAATCAGTATATTCACTTATGTGATAATTCTAGTTAGAGAAAATGAAGACTAAACTGTATTAAGGTAAGAAAAATGTCAGCCAGACCTCAATTTTTCTCTTGAGGCAGTCTGTGATTTGTGGCCTATCAGTACTTAGATGCTAGAATGAGAAACGAATGAATTGAGAGGTCTTCAGTGAGCCATCTGATTTCTTCAGAGTAAACTTCTATCCAAAGCCTAATAGAGCATCTTTTGTGTTTCAGTAAATTTACATAATAAATATCCATTGAGAAGAGCGTCAATGGAAAGCAGATGCTCATCTGACTGAATCATTAATCATTCTATCCCCCATAGAAGAATAGTCACGCATCGTATTGAACTAGAACTCAAATGTGTGACCCAAGTATTTTGTTCGGTGTGGGATTATTCTAAAGATGGATACAACAATCCCTCCCGTCCTGCACGTGCCTTTGCAGGTGACTTTTCCACTCTTCTCATCAGACTCACTTTGAAACTGAGATGGTCTGGTGACTTGCCTTGGCAAATAAAATGTTGTCAAAGGGACATGAGTGACTTCTGAGTCTAGTCCTTACTACACAGTGCAGCTCTTGATTTTGACATCTTGGAAGCCAGCTACCATGTAGGGAAGTCTGGGTTAGCCTGTGGAGGAAGCAACATGGAGAGAAAGGCCCTGCAGAATGAGAGGCCAAATGGAAAAAAATGCAAGGCTCCCCAGAAAACAGCCAGCATTAACTGCCACATATTGTGAGGGAGGCCATCTTCGATGTTCTAGCCTCAGCTGAGCCACCAGTGAAATTCAGTCACATACGTGACCCAGCCAATACCATGAAGAGCAGAAGAATCACCCAACTGAGACCAGCCAACATGCAGAAGCATGAAAAATAGCTCATGTTGTTGTATTAAGCCAATAAGTTTTGGGGTGGTTTGTAATACAGCAATAGATTGATGAAATATGTAGGATATAAAATTTTTTTTTGAAAAAAACTTGATTGGGTAATGGCATTGTTACCTTTTTATTAAAAATCAATTAGGAAATGTCCCCCCAACCCCTTCAAGTTTAACAAGAAATGCAGTAGATGGTTCTTTGCTGGGCCATGCCCTCTAATGAAAATCCAAGGACTGGAAAACAGTTGAATTTTTAAAAACTGATTGAGGGACTTCCCTGGTGGTCAAGCAGTTAAGACTCTGCTCTCCCAATGCAGGGGGCCTGGGTTTGATCCCTGGTCAGGGAACTAGATTCCATATGCCTCCACTAATAACTGATCAAATCTTGTGTTTGTGTGAAGCGTATAGAGCCCATGCTTCCTCAGCTCTAAGAGTCCTGTCTCTGGTTTGCCCCGCTACCGATTACAGGAACTTGAACCCTCACTTGACAGTCAACCTCAAACTATTTCTGGGCATCTCCCAAGTACTATTCTTTCACTGTCATATGCTTTTTTTCTTCTCCCCTGCTGTTGTTTCCTGTAGCAATGTCTGTTGCTGAGGCAGCCTCTGCCCCCTTAAAGATATTTCAAAGCCGCCAAGGACTCTACAACACTTCTGTAAAGCTGTTTGTTTCTCTACTGAAGTCACCAACAGCATCTGGATTTGATGACCATGGAATATAACAGATTATTTTCTGGTCCATCCTGCTGCTTCAGCCAGTGTCTTCCCAAGCTCTATCGTTCCACGATTGAGAATATATATTCTTCCTACCTTTCCTCCCACTGAGGCCACCTCTAAAAGATAGATAGGCTACAAATCAGTGCTGCCTTGATTTCCATTGTCCTACAGAGGTTTTAGTGTAACTTTAAATGTATTCTTTCTCTCCCTGTGGCATGGACATCAATCAGGCTAATTCAGTTAATGATCTGAATAAAGGACATTGAGCTGATTATCTTTCCCTTCTGAGACAGCCTTTGAGGCTGTTTGTCTTGACTCTGTCTTCCTTATAAATGAGTTATTTCCATAGAGACCCTCTAGTCCCCCATGTCCTCCAGAGATGCCAGCTATTTATAAGCTGAAGGCTCAATACCAATCAGATTCACACTGTAAATATATTGAAAGACCAACATTATCTACCCTTCCCACAGTTATTAACAGTTACTCATATTAAAATGGTAGAGAATGCCAGAGACCTCTGGACAACCGCATCTGACACTACTACTTGATTGTCTAAATAAATATTAGAAACTTGATGTTGATGTTTTCTCCAGTTGTGTGTTGCAATCATGGCTATGGATAAAGGTTCCTGGAAACGGTTTTGGCAGCTGGTTTGATGATAGCGATTCCAAATATCTGTTTGTGTGATCATTACTTCCCTTCACTGCCTCTAACAATTGATCCCAACCATAGTAGGAATTACGGAAAGCAGCACATCCTCATCACTTCTTTGACACAAAGGTAGAACCCTATAGAAGCTGCTTATAGAGGAAGTGTCTAGGAGTTGCCCCTATGTCTGTAGGGCTTGTGTATGTATATCTCTCCTACTTGTTGTCTACTTGTAGGTCCCTCAGCGTCTGGAAAGCAGTTTAGAACCACTTTCTCTCACTTGTAAAGACAGTTTAGAGCTGGGCCCTCTGGTCTTCAGTTGGAAACTACACTGCCTTACATCTTTTTCAATGAATTTATAAAAGCTCTCTCCAGATACAGTAGAAAGATAAATACAGGTGTGAGACCACATAATGTTAGCACACAAATGAGACGTATTTCTCTTAAGAAGTTGTCAGTCCTAGAGCACAGATCCATTTGTGGTACAGGGGCGAATGTCTCTGAGATGAGTTTTTGCTCATGTACCTCAATGATTTTAAGATCAATCAACAAATAAATTGTATTGCACATCTACTATGCACCAGTTCTGGGACAGGTGAATTGAAAAACATGTTAGCAATATTATATATGGGTTCCTACTCTAAGAGCACTCACAATCTATTGGAGGGAGAAAAGAATCAAACTAGTTATTATGATGGCTAAGAATAAGAAAGTGCCTGGGTTCGAACTCTACCCCACTGCTTTACGTAAGTATTGGGTTGGCCAAAAATTTCATTTGAGTTTTTCCATAACATCTTCACATCTTTTCCGTAAGATGTTATGGAAAATCCTGAACAAAATTTTTGGCCAACCTAATACTTCTCAGTGCCTCAGTTTCCTTATCTGTAAAATAGAGTAATGATAGTATTTATGTTATAGATAATCTATGCTGAAGTACTTAGGGATGTGCCTGACATAGAATAAACATTCATACGTGTAAACCCTTATAGCTGTTAGATACTTGTATGCCACTGAAAGGCAAATGTCACCTTGGCTGTGTCATTTTGGCTCATTAGTCTAGATATCAGTGTCCACATCTGTGAAAAGGCATAGTGTTTTTTTTTTTTGTGGTACGCGGGCCTCACACTGTTGTGGCCTCTCCCGTTGCGGAGCACAGGCTCCGGACGCGCAGGCTCAGCGGCCATGGCTCACGGGCCTAGCCTAGAATAAACATTCATACGTGTAAACCCTTATAGCTGTTAGATACTTGTATGCCACTGAAAGGCAAATGTCACCTTGGCTGTGTCATTTTGGCTCATTAGTCTAGATATCAGTGTCCACATCTGTGAAAAGGCATAGTTTTAATGATCACCCTCAACTCTATCAAATTTAGAAAAAAAGAAAGAAAAAATATATGCTAAAATGTATTATGGGGATTTCCCTTGTGGTGCAGTGGTTAAGAATCCTCCTGCCAATGCAGGGGACACTGGTTTGCCCCCTGGTCCAGGAAGATCCCACATGCTGTGGAGCAACTAAGCCCGTGCACCACAACTACTGAGCCTGCGCTCTAGAGCCCGTGAGCCACAACTACTGAGCCCGTGTGCCACACTACTGAAGCCCGCGCGCCTAGAGCCCGTGCTCTGCAACAAGAGAAGCCACTGCAATGAGAAGCCTGCCAAAATATATAAATAAATTAATTAATTTTAAAAATTGTGTTATGTATAATCTCTATCATATTTGAAATCTTGAAAGTTGAAATTTTAAAACCTGTTTAAGTATAAAGATGTCTTCTTTACCAAATTTTTTTCTAGCTTTATTTTTTAATTGAACTATAATTAACATGTAACATTATATGAGCTTCAGTTGCACGACATGATTCAATATTTGTATATATTGCAAAAAGTCTAGTTAATATCGGTCACCATACATAGTTATAAGATTTTTTTTCTTGTGTCGAGACCTTTTAAGACCTACTCTCTTAGCAACTTTCAAATATACAATACAGTATTATTAACTGTAGTCACCATGCTGTACATTACATCTTCAAGACATTTATTTTATAACTGGAAGTTTGTACCTTTTGATCCCCTTCACCCTTTTTACCTACTCCCTACTCCCCCACCTCTGGCAACCACTGATCTGTTCTCTGTATCTATGAGCATGTTTGGGGGTTTTTTGGTCGTTGTTTTTGTTTTGTTTTGATCTACATATAAGTGAGATCATACAGTATCTGTTTGAATTATTTCAATTAGCATAATGCCCTCAAGGTCTACCCTGTTGTTACAAATGGCAAGAATTCTTTGTTTTTTATTGTTGAATAATATTCCATTGTATGTATGTATGCATATATATATATGTATATATATGTGTGTGTATATATATATATATATATGCCACAACTTCTTCATTCATCCATCAATGGACACTTAAGTTGTTTCCATATCTTGGCTAATGTAAATAATGGTGCAATGAATATGGGGGTTCATATATCTATTTGAGTTAGTGTTTTTGTTTTTTTCATATAATGCCCATAAGTAGAATTGCTGGATCATACAGTAGTTCTATTTTTAATTATTTGAGGAAACTTCATACTGTTCTCCATAGTGGCCGTGCCAATTTACATCCCTACCAGCAGTGCACAAGAGTTCCCTTTTCTCCACATCCTCGTCAACACTTTCTATTTCTTGTCTTTTTGATAATAGCCATTCTGACAGGTGTGAGGTGATATCTCATTGTTGTTGTGACTTGTATTTCTCTGATGATTAGTGATGTTGGGCATCTTTTCAGGTACCTGTTAGCCATCTGTATGTCTTTGGAAAAATACAGATCTTCTGCCCATTTTTTAAACAGATTTTTTGTTTGTTTTGCTGTTGAATTATATGAGTTCTTTATATATTTTGGACATTAATCCCTTATCAGATATATCATATGCAAATATTTTCTCCCATTTGGTAGGTTGCCTTTTCATTTTATTTATTGTTTCCTTGCTGTGCAGAAGTTTTTTAGTTTGATGTAGGTCCACTTGTTTATTTTCTTTTCTAGCTTTAAAATAAGAAAATAATTTTAACATCTTTTAAAACTGAAGGAAATGGAACTTTTAGGCATTTTAATTTTTTATGTTATCACTGAATTTGAATGTTAGGAACTAAGTTCTAAGTATACCAAGATCACTGATCGCATTAATAGTTCTATTAGCAAGGTAGTGATTTGTTTAACTAGTTTTTTTTTTTTTTGCCCTTGATTAAGGCACATATCACCTTTAAACTTCATTTTGGGGGAACATAAAATGATAAACTGTGTATTTTATTCTTAGTTCTCCAAAGTGATAGTTTTTGGTTTGTCTTATATTTGCATAGTAAAAGAACTTGGTGAAACTATCAGTCATCAGTTAAATAAACAACTTAAAATCTGACATATCAGAACAGTTATCTTTGCCTAATACCTTATTGGTAGAGGTTGATTAGTGACAAGCTCATCTTCAAGGAAGAGCTGTAAGTTGGCACCGTTTGTTAACTATATACCCTTAAGAAGTTATTTTTCAATCCTTGGTGATATTTTTTGTTGATGCGAATTCTGGTTCTGTTAAATGAATAAGCATTTCCTCCCAGTGCCTGTTTCATTATAGATGTGTTGTGCTGAACAAAAGGTCATTGTTAATAACTGTTTGATAATAGGGTTTTCATTTATTTTTTTACTCACCATTGTTTGCTGTTAGAAGATGAATAATCCACCTTCCCAGATAACTGAGAACTCTGGAGGAATGGGGAGGGAGAGGTGGGTAAAATTTATTTTATCTTGTGTTTCAAATTTAACAAAAATATGTCTCCATTGTAATTTATCACAGAAGTTTTCCGAAAACAATCTGACTGAATCACAGATTGCATAAACAATACATTCTTGTGAGAACATAACCACAGGGCTTATAGTCAGGCATTCTAAGTTAAAAAAAAAAAAAAAAAAGATTGTCTTTAAAGTGTTTTTGTACTGGTAACTTACTGAATCACATTTAGCAAATGATTTATATGTTTTTATCATGTAATTGATATGTTTTATCAATATGTTTTGAAAGAAATATCAGAAATTATACATATATGTAAAATGTTTGAAACTAGGTGAACAAATTAAAAGCTTTACTGTAAAATAACTACAGTTTTTACATAAGAAGTTCAAACTATTTGTCTTTACAAGAAAAATCAAGTAAATGCAAATCTTTGCAAAAACAGTGAAAAAAGAAACTTTAATTATTCCTAGAATTGTAAAGCATTCTTTGTTGGAGCCCTAGAATTGAAGCATTATCTTCTCAAATTTTAAACTGTTGGCTATATAAAAAAATTGCCTTAGAGTGGGATTCTAATACATTTTTGGTTAAATTCATCCAAAGATACCTATAATCACTAAAATCTAGACATATGTTTTAAGTGTTGAAACAATAGCTTTAAATGTTCTTCTGAAATTTATTATCAGAATGAACTATGTTTCATAAAGGCACAATGGACTATAAGAAGACAGGAGAGCTTAAAGTGTTTGAGTTTCTAAGCCTCTGTTCTCTAATTTCAGTTTTTAAAGATTATCTAACATCTTTTCCACCAATGCTGTGGTCTGCAAACAAAAATAAATCAATGAAACCACATTATTTAAGTTTGTATATGAATGCATCCCTGCTAGAATACTATTCATTAGGTAAAAATTTGAAAAAAAAAATTGATTAAAATAGGGGAAAAGTAATCTAACTATAATAATTTTTAAAAATCTTCCTAAAGTGCTTGAGATTTATAGGAACAAATGTAAACACATTTTCAAATCCATCAAGAAGCAAAAAAAAGAAAGAATAACATTCATATCAATACATATTAATTTATGAGAAAATTATGATCATGATTCTTGCTGGTGAATGAAATTTTCCTATCAGATTATTTAAGGTTGTTTCAAATTGCTGGTTTGTTCGAATGACTTTTCTTGTCCAACCTACCTGAAATATTTATACTGGAGTAAAGTTCAGTCCGTGTCTGTCTTGAGTGTACAGCAATACCCTTTACTTTGTCAAAAAATCGATAGATTCTAATTTGTTAAACCCGAGAGAAGCTGTTCTGAAAAAACAACCTCTCTGCTATGGTGGAGATTTAAGGCTATAACACAAAAAATAAAACAACTCCAGGCTAACTCCATAGAAAGTTGTGAGAATATCAGTGCAACAGTAGGCAATATGATTCTAGTACTTAATATTTCTAGAAAGACCAGTACTTCATGCACAGAAGCCAGTCAAGTGGACATGATCTACAAAGCATTTCTAATCATGGTGCTTTGCACTAATCTAATCTCAAGAAAGAATTCGACTTCCCATTCAATTCCACCAATATTTGTTGAGCAGGAGCATTCAATATTTGTTGTACAAGAGAACTCAGCACTCTGCCAAGCGCCCTGCTTTGACAAAAATCAGAAATCTATATTTAACCTTGGACAAAATTTTTAACCAACCTGGGCCTCAGTTTCTCCACCTGTAAAATGAAGAGACTGAACTAAATACCTAACTTTTTATAATTCTACTTTTATGGGATTGGCTTGGACATAGTGATGAAAGATTATCCTTTGCTTTTAACCCATGCCTTTACCTGACAAATAGGGCAGAAATAGAAAAGCCACAGATTCCCTTTGGTGGAAGGTACATCTGCCATTAGAAGAAGGAATGTGTACAGGGAGGCTTGAGAGGACAGTACTGGAGAACGTGGGCTCTGGAGTGACACTGCCTGGGTTGGTGCTCTGCCAGTAATCAATCACATGTCTTTGGACAGTTACTCTGTCTCTTGGGGCTTCAGTTTCCTCATCTGTAAAATGGAAATAATAATTGTATTTACCTTCTAGGGTGGTGGTAAAGATTACATGAGTTGATGTATATAAAACACTTAGAACAGTGCCTAACACAGAGGAAGTATTCAATAGGATTAGCTATTACTGTTCTGGTTAAAGGCTCAGGGACAGATGTCAGTAGCCTAGGTTCAAACCCAAGCATTGACATTTGCCAGGGCATGGCTTAGTTACTTTAATTAATAGTAGCCACCTCACAGGTTTACTTATGGATTTATATATTTATAAATAAATATATCTATATGTCCATATCTATTTGTCACTTGCAACAGTGGCAGTACCCAACTCATGGTAATGCCAGGAACTCAAATATTGAGAAATGGAGAAAAAAATGTATGCATGTACTGAAGTCTTCAGGTATCAGACTTCATACATAACAGGTTTATGAATATAAATTGCTGTGAGTTTTTGCAAAATAAATATTCAGAACAAGAGCTTACAGACTTGTAATTGCATGCCTAGCATATAGTAAATGTTCAGTAAGTGTTGGTGTTTATTGCTATTAGCATTAGGTGCGTCAAATTCTCTTCTACAGGACTGGAGCAATATTCCTTGGCTCTTATTAAAAACTTCAATATGTAATAAAATCATTTAAATGATGGAATACATTTTTAACTGATAAAGTTATAGAAAAATTGTTTTTTCATAACAGTTAAAACTGTGTCATAAATATGGTACAGTTGCTTAAAGGATTAAAGGAAAATTAATAATTATAGCTAAATAGAATTCATGGGAACAAAAAGCTATTCTGCTTCAATTAAATCCATTAAATCAATTAAATTCCCAGTAGTATATAAAAGAATAACGGACAAGCGCTTAGTCTGCTAAGATTTTCTGTACTCTCTGCAGAAACTATAATCTCTAGAAAGGAGTTCATTTTCACTTGGCAAAAAATTGAAGTTACAAGTGCATCAAAAGCATTGTCAAAAGACACTGTTGTCCATGTATTGACACTCAGTGTAATGAAAGGGGATATGTGTCAAACTCCATTAGCAGGTCTTCAGAGAATCTATATGCTATTGAACTAGGTTCACAGTTTATAATTCAGTAATAGTGTCTATAAAACTCTTTTATAGAAAAATATCATGTGACTTTTACGTGAAAGAATTTGTATGACTAAATATGATATGTCAATTAGGTCAAGAAACTCAGAATATATATTGCAACTTATTGTTGGAAGACAGGCCTTGATAGCATTGGAATATATAGATTCATGACCCTCAGAGAAATGACAAAACAACTATTGACTCTGGCACTTTTCCAACTTTCTTTCTTGCCTCTCCAAGTGCACCATATGAAATTCCTTTATGCAACGTACAACCACACACATACTCAAAATCAAGAATATTTTATCTACTTGTAACTTCCCTTTCCCATGCTAAGCATATTGGACTAAAGAGCATTAAAAGTGGCTTTATTGAGGAGGATTTTTGCTTTCAGTTAAGATAGAGTAACAGAGACTAGATTTACTCTCCTACTTGAAACTATTAAAAGAAACTCGACAAAAACTATAAAACAACAGTTTAAGACATTTGATACCAGGTTGTGCAGGCGATCCCTGAGAAGAGGGGCAACAAATCATATGAGCCCTATGATTGCCCCAGTTTACAGCCTGGAAGGAGTTTCAAGGAAGCAGTGTAGGGAGAGAAAACCCAGGTGGATCTTGGAGCTCTCCCTAAGTTGAGGAGGTAGAGCTGGGAATCTGGGAAGACCACTTGGTTCGTGTTTTCAGGACAGAGTCCCAGAAAGGAGAACACTGAAGAGAGTAAGAGATCTGCAGAGGATCCCCTTCAAGTCTTCAGTTCAGTACTAATCAGCACATGTGAGAAGGAAACTACTTAAGTTTACAGATAACATCACTGAAAAGAAGCAGAGAGAATAATTCCTGGAGCTCACATAGAACCAGGAAAACTTGGTGTTCCCACCAGCCAGTGGAGAAAAGCTCATAATTCTCACAGTTTTGCCTTGGGTAGTGGGACAAAATCAGCTCTAGACTAAAGGTTGGTCTGACCCTGCCTAACAAAGCTTGAAAGCAAGCCTCAAAAGGTTCAAACTGTTTGCAAGAAACTCAGCTGCTTCCTTAAAATCAGAAAATATTTATGGGAATACAAAGATATCTAGTACCACGTAAGTAAAAATTTACCATGTCTGGCATCCAATAAAAAACTACCAGTTATGCAATAAGTGGATGTAAAGGAAAACCACTCCCCTTCGTCTCCTCTAACCTCAGTACTCTACCCACAGAATACTTCACTTCTGGCACTTCTGTCTTCCAAATGTGTGGAGTTCCCACACCGCCCCCACCAAGAAATTCTGTGACACCAGCTGGGTGTCCTACAAATAACTCAATTATGACAGTACCCACCTGGAGTTAGTGTCAGATCTCACAGCTTAAGGGCTCAGTCCCACAAGACTGCACCTGCATCGGCCCAACTTCAGATGCTAATAATCTCAAGTCCAGGTTGTTATCTGTGCTTCTGACCAACTGCTATAAATCGGAGGTTCCCACGGCCCCCTCCTCGGGTCCGATTAATTTCCTAGAGCAGCTTGCAGATCTCAGAAAAACATTTTACTTACTAGATTACTGGTTTATTATGAAAGGCTATAACTCAGGAATAACCAGATAGAAGAGATACATAGGGCCAGGAATGTGAGAAGGGGTTTGGAGCTTCTATGCTCTTTCCTGGCACCATCGCTCACCCAACACCTCCATGTCTACCAACCCAGAAGCTCTCCCAACCCTGTCCTTTTGGATTTTTATGGAGGCTTCATTACATAGGCATGGTTGATTAAATCATTGGCCATTGGTGATTGAGCTCAACCTCCATCCCTTCTCCCTTCCCTGGATCCTGGGGTATGAGGCTGTAAGTTCTAACACTTTAATTACAGGGTTGGTTCCCCTGGCAACCAGTCCCTTTCCTAAGGGGCTTTCCATAAGTAACCTTATTAACATAAATTCAGGTGTAGTTGAAAGGGGCTTGTTATAAATAATAAAGACACATTTACCTCACTCTTATCACTTAGGAAATCCCAAAGGTTTTAGGACCTCTATGCCAGGAACAGGGACAAAGACCAAATATATATTCCTTATTATAAATCATAATATCACAGTGGAAATGACTCATAATACAGTGAAAAATCAATCAATAGAAACAGTTCCAGAAATGACACAGATGATAGAATTATTAGTCAAGGGCATTAAAACTGTTGTTATAACTATAGGTCAGATAGTTATGGAATATTCCATGTGTTTAAGAAGCTAGAGAAAAGATTGAGCATGTAGAGTTAGATACCTGGAAGATATTAAAAAAAAGACCCGGACTGAAGTTCCAAAGATGTCTGGGTCACCTCTAGTTTAAAATGCATGTTCTTTTAAGCAAATTTACTCAATCCAAGAGTCTTTTCCCTTCCCTCTTCTCCTTGATGTCTCCCTGGAGGCAATACCTGTTCCTGGGGCCATTGTCCTGATGCCAGTGGAGGGCAGGCTCCTGAGCCAGACACTGAGATGCGACTTTATTATTTCTTATCTGCTCTGCAATCATAGGCTGGTGACTGACACTTTGTGTGGTTCTTCTCTTTCTTCATCTGTAAAATGGCTATATTAATAGCAGAACTTTGAGGGATTATTGTGAGGATTCAGTAAGATAATTTAGGAAAGCATTCAGTACAGTACTCTTCACATATTAAGCCCACAGGAGTGATACTTTCACTATCTGTCTGTGACATTCTCTGCCCTTGCTGCATCTGCTGCTGATGGTCTGGCTCCACCACAGGCACGGCTAGGGGCCATGCAGCTGCGGAATTTGCCTTCTGTCTTCCTTAGTTACCCTCAGCTCATTCAGCACTTCCACACTTCCCTTGGGGGTTTCAGAAATACTTTCCTTAGTTCTCCTGGACTGGGATGTCCAGGATTCATTGGGACAGCCCTCTAGTCCAGTCTTCAGGGCACTTTCCTCCACCATGGCCTCTCTACAGCTCTGTCAGAAACAGAGGCTCCATAAACATGATCCCATTTAATCTTCACAGGACACTCTATGTTATTTACTGTTTTCCCATTTTATGGTTAAAATAATTGTGGTTCCAAGGAGTTACGAGATTTGTGCAAGGGCACAAAACATGGGACCCCAGCTCTACGCAAACCTGTGTGACTCCCATGCCTTATTTCCAGTCACAATGTAACATCTTCCTCACAGAACACCTCTCAGCAGTGACCGTTTCCAAGCTTGTTTCCTTTCACTGTATCCAGCTTTTACAAACCCTCTGATGGTCAGGCAGCCCAGGGAAGGTATATAAACACAGGAGAGTAGAGCTAGGATTTGTGGCTATTGAGATAATAGCGGTATATAGACAGTGTTACCAGATATACAGTCCATTGCTTTAGAAATGCCTGTGAACATTTTATAAAGGACCCTCAATAATAATAATTCCTTTACACATTATCGCATGAAAACATGATAAATCGGGGCAACACTTTATAGCTAGGAGTGAAAAGAATTCAGAGAAAGGTATCTGAGTCGTCTTAACCTTTTCAATCTATGTTAGTCAGAGTCACATATTTTTCAGAGCAAGTGAGAAGGTTGGGGTCCTTTTCACTAATCTTGGTCTGGAAGTTCTGGTCTGTGGTCTGCATTTTGTTATTTTATTTATTTATTTATTTTATTTTTTTGCGGTACGCGGGCCTCTCACTGTTGTGGCCTCTCCCGTTGCGGAGCACAGGCTCCGGACGCGCAGGCTCAGCGGCCATGGCTCACGGGCCCAGCCGCTCCGCGGCATGTGGGATCTTCCCGGACCCGGGCACGAACCCGTGTCCCCTGCATCGGCAGGCGGACTCCCAACCACTGCGCCACCAGGGAAACCCTGTGGTCTGCATTTTAGAACTGCTAGGTTGCATCCTAGCCAGAGTGCCGTGCGACTTCCAAGCAGAGCCATGTGGTGAAGAAGGCAAAGCTTGTCTTCTGCTTCCCTCACTTCCCATTTATGAAGCCCTTTCCTCTTTTTCCCAGGCCTTTCTCTCCCTCACCTCCCTCCTTTTCTGGTCCTCAGTCCTCTGCTCTAATTGTCCAGCAGAAAATAAGTCACTACTGCTTTAAGAAAAATTAGTCTGAGGATTTGTAATTACCTCAAGGGGAATAAGAGAATAAATCTTTAGTGATAAAGATGACTAATTGTGTTATTTCAACCTCTGTGGTTTCTGGTTAAGGGAATTATTTTGGTGGTTAATTATAGCATTTCAGAGGAAAATTGCACCATTAAATCAGCCACCTGTCCTTCCCTCTTGCGTGGCCTTAGCACTCCAAAGATGGTAGGAAAACAGTTTTCCACTAGTCGTATGTGAGGAAAGGCACACCCCGCAGATTCTGTTCCACACTAGTATGGAGGCTGAAGTGCTGCTAATAGCAGAGCAAGATGAATGGAAACTTGCACGGTGGTTCTTTGTTATGGGTTCGCTGCGGCCGACCTCTCTGCTGCCTTCCTCCCAACCTGTGGCGGTCGAGTGGACTTTTGGCTGCTGGACATGAAGAAATCATAAAATTAATAAAGCAATCAATCAACTGATGCATAATGGACTTCTACAATCTGCAAGGCTCAGACAAGTTGTGCAAGGGATACAGAGATGATGTATGAAGCACTATCCCTGTTTTTAAGTCGTATATGATAACAGTCAGATGAAGAATGTGCATAATACATGCGGCAGGAAATCAGAGGAGAAAGTAATCCCTGTGGCTGACGTTGTCCAGAAAGATTTCTTTTTAAGTAGTATTTGCCATGTTGAGTAATACTGTAGGAGAATAATTGAATCCTTGAGTACTTTGTGTCAGGCACCGTGTTAAGCTCTTTACACATACTATATGTAAAGTATTTAGACAAGTAAGCAGCACATGATAAATGCTTATAAGTTTTATTTACAGTTCTTATTATTGTCTTACTCTTTCCAAACCCTTTCAATAGGAACAACTATTTCCCCCATATTATAATTAAGACTGGTGCACTCAACTTCATATAACTGTACAAGACATATATAGTAAATGTGAATTCACTGACTCCAGAGTCCGTGCTCTTACTCACACTCCATACTGGATGGGATTGATAGGATTGGTAAGTAAAGCAGAATTGTGTGTGTGGCGGGGGGGTTAGATCCATGGAGCAACAGGGGCAGATGAATAGAGGTGACAAAGTTCCAATCTTGTTCAGGAGGTCAGGAAGTTAGCTTAAAAAGCTGTGGGAGGGGCTTCCCTGGTGGCACAGTGGTTAAGAATCTGCCTGCCAATGCAGGGGACGTGGGTTTGAGCCTTGGTCTGGGAAGATCCCACATGCTGCGGAGCAACTAAGCCCATGCGCCACAACTACTGAAGCCCGTGCGCCTAGAGCCCGTGCTCTGCAACAAGAGAAGCCACCGCAATGAGAAGCCCGCGCACTGCAATGAAGAGTAGCCCCCACTCGCTGCAACTAGAGAAAGCCCGCGTGCAGCAATGAAGACCCAAGGCAGCCAAAAAGCAACTAGAGATAGCCCGCGTGCAGCAATGAAGACCCAAGGCAGCCAAAAATAAATAAATTAATTAATTAAAAAGAAAAAGCTGTGGGAAGTATGGGGACTTCCCTGGTGGTGCAGTAGTTAAGAATCCGCCTGCCAATGCAGGGGACACAGGTTCAATCCCTGGCCCGGAAAGATCCCACATGCTGCCGAGCAACTAAGCCCGTGCACCACAACTACTGAACCTGTGCTTTAGAGCCCATGAGCCACAACTACTGAGCCTGTGCACCACAACTACTGAAGCCCACGCGCCTACAGCCCGTCCGTGCTCCACAAAAGAAGCCACTGCAGTGAAAAGCCTGCGCACCTCAACAAAGAGTAGCCCCCGCTCGCCACAACTAGAGAAAGCCTGTGTGCAGCAATGAAGACCCAATGCAGCCAAAAATAAATAAATAAATAAATTTATTTTTTAAAAAAGGTGTGGGAAGTATGGCTAGAAAAATAATTTAGAACAAGTTATGAAGGGTTTTGAATATTAACTGAGAAGGCATTAAAAGAATTTCAGCTTTAGCCTATACGTACTGGAAAGTCAATGACTTTTACACACACGCACACACATACACACGCACACGCACACTCCGAGATGAAGAAAAAGAAATTTTTGTAAAGGTTAAGCTAGGAATATTGTCAGGACCAACTTATCTATTAGACATAGTAGGCCCAGTGCCTAAAGCCCACATACTTTTAGGGACCCACGAAAATGTTTTAATTTTAATTTATTTTAAATCAGAATGTCAAAATGAATATAATAATCATGAATACAATAATGAATACAACCTAGATTGTATTCATCTTTATACCAACATGGTCATTAAATATGATTTTTCATTGTATTTAATAGACCACAGGGCAAAAGTGCCAAGTCAAGATAAAAGTCATACTGCAGCCCTGGATATTATGCTGATCATCTAGAGGAGGCATGACTAAGCATAAGTAAAGCAGGGAACTACTAAAATCATTACGTATGAGATAGTACAGGCTTTAACTGAGTTTGTGGGCATGCCAGTATAAAGAAAACAAAGGCATTTCAAATAAAAACTCAGAAAAGTTGATAACTGCTTCCGTATGCAGGGGTGTGTGGTGGAGTGTGGGATTATCGGTTACAAATGAGTGTATAAAGTATAAGTTTTCTGGCTCAAGACAGTGGGCAAATATATTCATTTTCTTTCTCTGTGTTCCAACATTTCTTGAAACAACAGGGGAGATAGATTTTTCAAGATCCGTAATCGTGCTGAAAACGTGAAAGCGTGAATCAGCAGACCCGTGGAAGTTTGGAGATCTGATTGAGAAAGAAGTCAAAACTGAGAAACCTGAAACAAGCACAGGAGAGGGTTGCAGGATTCAAGTCAGAATAAACTGGCCCGGGACTAGAAGTAGATGACTAGCGTAATGATTAATTTAAAGGTTACGAAACAACCTGATGGGTTCTGTATAGGGCAGCTAGCTGAAGTGTTTGCCTCCAGGATATAAACCTAATGAGAACGGCTTTTAAAACAAAATGGAGACTCTTGACCCTAGAGAGGTGGTAAGAAGGGATAGTAAAAGCTCAACATGGTTTTGAGGCAGAAAACAAAATAATGCAGAGCCTGGGTGATTTTAAACTCACACAGACATGAGGTGAATGAAGATGGGAGGGAATAAATGGCTCAGCACAGCAGTGAAATACACTCAAGTGTTCTACCTTTTATATTTTGGCATTTGGAAGAGGTCCTTGTCTTGCTCGACAGCTGGAGCACATCACTCAGCATAATCTTGCACTTTTCACTTAAGGGTCTAATCAGATTTCCCCATCATTTGGAAGGATGGGCTGGTAAGAAATCAGACATATACAACTTTTAAGAAAACCTATACTAGCTATATATACAAATCAATGCAATCTTTCATTTTCAAATCTGTAAGAACAAAAGAATTTCCATGCATTTAAGGAAAGCCAACATCATAAAAGATTATCTAACAGAAGAGCTGAGCTGTAGGAAATGTAAGCATTTTAATGCATCCTCAGAAAGACTGAAGAGACTATTAAAGCCATGAATCAAGTACAAGCTGCTTGGGAAGAAGGTACAGTCAGAGAATAAAAAAAGAGTTCTTAGAAAATAAAAATGTAATTGCAGAACAAAAGAAGCACACATACATACCTATACATATGAGTCAAACAACATAATGGATAGGACTGAAGGCCAAATTAATGTGAGCAATAAAGTTAAGGAAACCTCCCAGGACATAAAGAAGACAAAGACATAGAAAATATTAAAGATAAGTAAGAGCCATAGAGGAGAATGTTAGAAGATTCAATAACCATCTATAAAAATGAAAAGAAAGAGGAAAGAATAAAACAGAGAGGTAGATATAAGCAATTGATACAAGAAAAATTTCCTGAACTGAAGAGAGATCCAAGTGTTCCAATGGAAAAATCTTTGATGGACTGATCAGGAGTAAGGAAACACATGCCTATCCAGACATATCCTGATGAAATTTTTGAATTAAGGATAAAGAGTAAAAATTTAAAGTTTCCACAGGAAAAAAAAAAGAAAACAAGTAACTGGGACTCAGACTGGTATGGGACTTCTCAGCCTTCACACTAAATGCTAGAAAAATGCAGCAATGACCTCAATGTCCTGAAAGAAAAAGGATTTGTAATTAGGACTCTATACCCAGCCGATTAGTTGGCAAATATTTGAGAAACAGAGATTTTTGCTGGACCTGAAAAGTCACAGTCAGGAAATGAATCACTTGAGATGTGTTTCAAGAAAAAAAATTACTCAAGATGTATTTCATTTGTTCAAAATTAATCCAGAAAGAAGACATGATATATTAAAGTACATGAATGTAGAAATCAGTTGACTATACTGTTAAGCAATTATTGACATTTCGGCCATAAATTTCAGTGTAGTTCTTTACAAAAAGAATTCCTACAATAGTGAAGGCATTATATATAATAAAAGATAAATATAGCTATAAATGATTAAAAATAATACATGGAAACTGTGCGATAGAGGATATATGAGAACCAATTTTTCTGTAAACCTAAAACTGTTCTAGAAAATAGTCTACTAATTAGCAAATAAGCTGCTTAAAAAATGGCAGAGGACCTGAATAGAGTTTTTCCAAAGAAGACAAACAGATGGCCAACAGGCACATGAAAATATGTTCAATATCGCTAATTATCAGGGAAATGCAAATCAAAACACCACAATGAGATATAATTTCACACCTGTTAGAATGTCTGTTATCAAAAAGACAAGAAATAACAAATGTTGGCGAGGATGTGGAGAAAAGGGAACACTTGTACACTGTTGGTGGGACTGTAAAATGGTAGAGCCACTATGGAAAACAGTGTGGAGATTCCTCAAAAAGTTAAGAATAGAACTATTGATACCATATGACCCAGCTATTCCACCTTTGGGTATTTATCTGAAGAACACAAAAACACTTATTGGAAAAGATGTATGCATCCCTATGTTCACTGCAGTATTATTTACAATAGCCAAGATATGAAAGCAACCTAAGTGTCCACTGATGGGTGAATGGATAAGGAAGATGTGGGAGATATATATACAAAGGAATACTAGCCATAAAAAAGAATGAAGTCCTGACATTTGTGGCAACATGGATGGAGCTTGACAGTATTATGCTAAGTGAAATGAATCAAAGACAAATATCGTATGATTTCATTCGTATGTGGAATCTATTACAAAATGAACAAACAAATTAAAACAAAAGCAAATTCATAGATACAGAGATCAGATTAGTGGTTACCAGAGGGGAAGGGGGCTTGGGAGTGGGTGAAATGAATGAAGAGCGTCAACTACATGGTGTTAGATGGTAACTAGACTTGTGGTGATCACTTTCTAGTGCATACAGAAGTCAAATTATAATGCTGCACACCTGAAACTTTCTATATGCTAAAAATAAAGTCTACTAATTAAAAAACATGGGAGATGGAAGAAAAAGTGAAGTAAATGAATATTAATAGCCTTTCTTTTTCAGAGGAGGAAAAATAGATACTATTTCTTCATATTCACTGAAAAATAAAGTTTGTATTTGTATATTAAAAATTTAAGATATACAATGAAAAGAATTTAAGTAGCATCTAGAACTTCCAGACCACTCAATGTGAAGGAAAAAGCATAAAAATATGTTTCATTTAGCAGAAGACAGGAAAGCAAAGGAAAAGAAAAAGGATGATGAGAGGGAAGGAGAGGGGGGGAAAAAGAAGTAAATTACATGTAAAAATGGGATCAAACAATAAAATATAAGATGGCAGGGTGAAATATATACTATCAGGGGCCACAATAAATATGAATGAATGATATTCCCAAACTAAATTAGACAAATAAACAAAAGTTATACTAAGGTACAAACCCCTAATCTTAAACACACAGGCCAGTATGCAAAACATTTCCTGAATGCAATGCTAACAAAGGCCAAGGTAAGGGGGCTTCCAGTTTAGAGCCTGAGTTATTAGGAGTGTGGTGGTACCCAAAACCACAGTAGGGATTTAGAAGGGTGACATGGTTTAGGGGGATGTTAATGGGTCAGGTTGAAGTGACCACAGGACTTCCACGTGTAAATATGCAGCAGACAGTTTAATGCATAAGACTGAGGTTTGAGAAGAGAAGGATCAGTCTGGGTTTCTGGATTTGGGCGCTATCACACAGAGGAAAACTGGTCTAACTTGTGAGAATACATGCTCTGAAACAGGTCACGACAATCTAAAGAGACAAGCCAAAAAATGAAAAATGAACTTGAAATGAGGACAGCCTTAAGGTGGTGGAATTAATGTGAAGTCAGGGAAACAAAGATCAGGAAAGAAAGACTCTTGCAAACCAAGGGAAAAGAAATACACAGAGATCTCCTACTATTTATTTATTCTACAAACATATATTGAGCACATCCTATGTATAAAACAGATTAAGTGGTCCTCACCCTTTAGATGCCTTTGATTTGATTTACAGTGCAGACAGAAGGGTCTGAAACGATATTTTGATTTTTGGGAAATACTAAGAATAGATTCCTTCCATAACCATCCCCGCATTTCTTTGCCTCCTCTCTGTATCTCCTTAAGATTGTTCATCTTTTGGCTTACGATTTAGGTTTTTCTGTGCCAGAAAAAAAATACTTGTATAGATGTCTGAAAATATCTGGTTGATGTATCCAATCAATAAAGGTTTATCTGAGCTGTTCTAGATGCTGGGGATACAGCAGGGAACAAAACAAACTCTATGAACTCATAGTGCATTCTAGAAGGCAGGACAAACTACACAAATAAATACATAAGTGATATATTAGGCAACAGTAAGTGTTTTAGGATGAACAAAGCAGGGTAAGGTTGACAAGAGTGCTTCATAGACATGGGGACAGTTGTGATTTTACATTCAGGGAAGAAAATAGCTTTGAAGCAGGCATGCAAAGTAAGTAAAAAAGTAAGTTATGTGACTCTCTTGGGAAAGAGCATTCCTAGAAAGAAAAGAGCAAAGCCCTGAGGCGAGAGCATGCCTGGAAGACCAATGCGTCTGAAGCAAAATGAATGAGGAGAAGCGTCATAGAAGCCAAGGTTGGAGTTGGTGGAGGGCCAGACACTGTCGGTCCTTGTAAGACACAAGGACATTCAGTTTTGTGCTGGATGAAATGGGAAATTATTCGAAGTTTTCACACAGAAGAGTAAAATAATCTATGTTTTTAAAAGGTCACTGATTGTTGAAGGGCAAGGGGGACTAATCTGGAGGTCTCTGTTTTTAAAGAACTTTAAACAATTTGTTTATAGCTTCTAACTAAATTCATGGATGGTATAGTAATTGTTATGGACTGAATGTTTTTGTTCTCCTGGACCAAAATTTATATGCTGAAATCCTAATCCCAATGTGATGGTATTTGGAAGTGGGGCCTTTGGGAGGTCATCAGGTCATGAGGGTGGAGCCCTAGTGCATGGGATTAGTGCTTTTATAAGAAGAAGCCAGTGAGATAGATAGTTCTCTTTCTGCCATGTGAGGATACACAGGGAAGCCAGCTGTCTGCAGCCCAGAAGAGAGCTCTCACCAGAACCCAGCCAAGCTGGAAGCCTCATCTACAACTTCTAGCCTCCAGAACTGTGAGAAATAAATACTTGATGTTTAAGTTACCTGGTCTATGGCAGTGTGTTATAGAAGCCTGAACTAAGACAGTAACCAACTGAAAGTTCACATAATGCAACAGACACTGCTGGTTGTCCCCCCAGATCTGTCCTTCCTCTTTAGTATATTACTATGCTAGGGCTGCCAAAGTGCCACAGACTGGGTAGCTTAAACAACAGAAATTTATTGTCTCTAATTCTGGAGGTGAGAAGTTGGAAACCAAGGTATCAGCAGAATTGGTTTCTTCTGAGGCCTCTCTCCTTTGGCTTGCAGAGGGCTATTTAGTCCCTATGTCTTCACATGGTCTTCCCTCTGTGTGTGTCTGTGTTCTAATTTTCTTAAAAGGACATCCATCATATTGAATTAGGGTCCACCCTAATGGACTCATTTTAACCTAATCATCTCTTTAAAGATCTTATTTCCAAATAGTCTCATTCTGAGTATTAGGGGTTAGGACTTTAATATATAAGTTTAGGGGGCACACAACTGAGCCCATAACACTGAGTAATAGAGTTGTGGCTAGGGTGTAGCTGCCAAGCCATGGACTACTTTTCTCAGCCTCCCTTGCAGCTAGGAGTGGACATATGACTAAGATCTCACCAGGGAAATGTGGACAGAAGTGATGAGTTTCACTTCCACACTTCCAACCAATCTCCTATGAAACTGCAAGCATATTCCTTCATATCCCTTTCCTCTCCTTCTGGCTAAACTGGCGATGAAGAGAGCAAGATTGGAAGATAAAGGGTTGAAGATGGTACAGCCTATGTCAGCCTCGGTTCCTGACTGTCAGTATAAAGAGACAGAAGTCCCCAGAAGTTGTGTCCAAGATCATGTAACCAATAAGTGGAAGAAGTGAATTCACTTTGGCTCCCACGCCCACATTCTTTCCATTAAGTCTCCTACTTTGTTTCCTACAACCACTTGAGCATTTGAGCTCTGGGGCCCAGCTTCCTGGGTTTGAATCAAAGCTTCTTCCACTTGTAAACTGTGTGAATATGAGCAAGTTATTTAAACTTTTGTTTTCCTCAGTTTCCTTTAAAATAATTTTTTTTTTTTGTAAAATAAGAGTTATAATAGTACCTACTGCATAGAGTTATTTCCTGTACAATACATAGAACAACCCCAACACAGTAGGTATACAATATATATCTATTGGCTGTTAACACAAGAGAGAATCAATTTTTTCTATTAATATCAACATTTAATTTTGCAAATACTTTCTCAGTATGCAGTGTTAATCTGCACAATAGAAACAGGAGCTGAAACCCATTATGCAAGAAGCTCTAAAGATCTAAAGATCTAAATATCTAAAGATCATTTTAGAGTTCATTGTCCCCGAGTAAAATATTATGGAGCTATAAACCATAGATGTGCTAAGTGAGGATACGGAACACTTCAGCTTCTGTCATTTTAACTCTTTGAGCCCACAGCTGCTTTCTATTTTGAAGAGCGTACTGTTGCATAGAATTTAACTCTCGGATAAGGAGAATAAGTCTGGATTAATTTTTCCCGTATTTACTGTTCCATAGACAATCAAAATGCCAAATTGAAACAAGAGGTTGATTCTGTTGTATACTATTTTGTTTGTTTTCATAGCTCTGCTATGTCCTCATGACTCAGTTTTTCCATCACTAATTAATAATTCCAGGCTTCAAATCTTCTCTCCTTCCTCCTCTCCTGAGTTCCCATGCCCATGTGAACGGCCCACATTTGTTGACCCTGCGTCTGGGCACTGTTTCATTGCTCTCTCCCTTGTTTGTAACTGTGACTCTCAATGCAGTGTTACTATTCCTGAGATGAAGCAGGAGACTAAGTGGATTGCAAAACCTGTAGAATGATTACCAATAATTGTTAGCCTTCAACCCCAAAGTCCAAAGTGTCTCCTGCTTGCCCTCTCAGCCAAGGACTATCTGTCTGCCTTTTGGCATTTTAGTAGTAATTTCAGAGGCTCAAGTGTTTCTCCTTATCCTAGGTGACATTAGGAGTGCTACTAATAAGTATACCAAAACCCTGGGTATAAATGAGATTTGGGGTCACCCTATCTAACCCCCAAATCTCTCTGACCATCGGTAGAAGAGATACTACTCCAGACCCAGAATTATATGCTCTGTTTCTGCCTCTTCTATTCATCTTGGCTCTCTGTGTCCTTGAGTTTTTAAGTCTTAGTTTTTAAAAGTAAATGGCCAAGTTATTTTACCAGCTAAATGGGTTTATTCAGGAATAGCAGAGAATTGTAATTTGGGACAAGCATGCTATGACAAAAACCATAGTCAAGTTTGGAGAAACAAAGGAGAGGAATGCTCTCTTATGGAAGAAATGGGGAAGTTGAGAGGGACTGTTATAAACAAAGAGTCCATTGGAGGGAACTGGGAGTTCAAAGTTTAGTGGCTTTTCATTGGCTGAGTTGTGACAGTCTCTCATTGGCTGGGCTATTACTAGACAAGGAGAAAATCTTCCTTCCTCCTGCTGGAGTAGCAAAGTAGTAACCTTCTTCCAGTTGGAGATGCAAGATACATCTCTTCCTGGCTGGGGTCTGCAGATGGCAATGAGTGGTAGGACCTGAGAGCTCCCCCTTTTAGCCTTCCCAACAGCAATTTAAAGGAGGTTTTATTTATTACTTTTTAAATAAAATGTAACATCTTACATCATATTTGAACAAAATGTATCATCTTATAGCTAAAGGCATAAAATTTAAACTCAATATTAAAATTATAATATTCAACAACTCATATAAGTTTTAATTTGGTTTGAGATTTAAAAACACAGTAATAAAACTAACTCATGGCAATTAATTTTGTTTTTAAAATTCAATGATATTTATAAGCCAATAGTTCACTCCTGCATATATACTCAGCTAGAATATGTACATGCGTTTACATGCATATTCAAGAGTATTCATAACAATATCATCTGTAGTAGCCCCAAACTGGAGGCTACGCAAATTCCCATCAACAGTAAATCACATAAATTATGATCTATTCACACAATGGAACACACTACAGCCATGAGGATAGAAAAGTTATAGCTACAAACATTGATATAGAAGTCAGACACAAATGAATACATATTGTATAATTCCTTTTATATAGAGTTCAGAAAAAAAGAAAGGAAAACTAATCTGTGGCATTAGAAGTCATGAGTGGCTATCCTTTAGAGGGGAGTGGAGAGACTTCAGGGAGTTCCAGGGGAGAATCTGAGATTCTATTAATTTTCTTCTTGGGTCTGGTTAAATGGATGTGTTCAGTTTGTGAAACTTGGGAAGTTTATCATGCTATATCCTTATGATCTGTATACTTTTTGATATATATCTTATACTTTGATAACTTTTCAAAGATATATAATGATATACATAACTTTTATATACATATAAATATTCTTCTTAATAAAACTGGCATTATTTTATCATAGAGAGACCAGGCTCTTAATAGAACAATAGCAGGAAAGGAGATTTGAAATGATTGAAAACACTGATAGTAAGGGTAACTGACTTTTGAGGGGAGCCCTCTTTAAATAAAAGAATACAAAATTAGCTACAAAATGAATATTTCTTTAGAACAAAAAAAAGAATACAGCAAAACAGTTGTATTAACTACCTGAAACACAAGTAAGATTTATTTTCCTACATGTTATAATGGCAAATTCTTTGATTGCCTCTTCATAATGGTATGTCTATAATATTTTCTACAGAGAGACTACAAAAACGTCTTTCCTTTAGTATGGTGATCCAATTTTTTTAAATTAAAATGAAAACATAAGATTCCTACACAGAGGTATTTACTGTTTGCTGTTTTACTATAAGCTTAGACTCTCCAAACACAGGAATTCTGATAAATTCTGTTTCTTATAATTCCCATGAAAATATATGGTGCTTTTATAATTTTATACTGTGCGTTATAAAGTATTTTCCCAACAGCAGAGAACTTCTGTTGACGAGGAATTTTAAGGAAGTGAATCATAATTTTATACTGTGCGTTATAAAGTATTTTCCCAACAGCAGAGAACTTCTATTGACGAGGAATTTTAAGGAAGTGAATCCTCTACTTTACATTTTGCCGGTCTAATAACCAGGAAGAATTTCCCACAGACTAGCCTCTTTCACCTCCACTGCCTACATTCTTCCAGGCCCAGAGCACAGGACATGTTTGTGATGCAAACTTCTTTGTGTTGATGCCGGCTGAGTCTTTCCAGTAATAAGAGTATTCCTAATTTTCCTCCACCAAGACAAGAATTTAAATAATACACAGAAGTGATAAATATATCCCATTAAACCCAAACTAAATGTTTGCCCAATACAACTTCCCTGTAGTTGGATCTCAAAAATGCCCTTGAGAGCTTCAGTACCCTCCACACAAAGAGAAGTGTGATGGAGACTAAGGTGAGAGAGAAAGAGACAGTGATCTCAACCAGCTGTTGTTAAAATATGGTACTTCTGAAAATTTTACAAAAACAAATGACTGCATGAATCCAAGTGCTAGCTCCCTGGCTAGTGCCTTGGAAGACGCCATTGCAAGCTTCATTTGCTTCTCTGTAAATCCACCTCTGCCTCCTACTTTGCCTCACTGGTTGCATTTTGCTTCTCCTGGAAGTGAGCTCTTCATCTCTAATTACTGTCAAAACACTGTACACACCTATGGTTGGCTCCTTTGTCAGCAGTGATTGTCTTCCCACAGTCAACAGCAAACTGTATGGCACTATTTAAGTTTCTCCTTCAGTGACTTTTTAATAGAATTTCATCTGTCTGCCCTTGGGACAGCCCATTTCAGTGCAGTGGACAGCAGCTGGGGAGGTATCTGGATTTTGTTATCAACCACTGTTAGATGACCAGCTGAGCACGGTTGGGAGGCAGCCATTAAACTTTGTTGCAGCAGAACTGGCTATGCTTCAAGGCTTTAATGGTTTTCTCTTGCCATCTGATAACAGAGTTGATACCAGTGACTAGGGTGGAGCCTCTGTGGATGCACATGCAACAGCATTATTTTTAGTCTTCACTCTGGTTACACAGTTCTTGGGTCAATTCATCACTTGCCCAGACAAAAGCTACTTCTATTTATTCGTGCTGACTCCTGGCTCTATTTCATACCTTGAAAAACTACTCAGAGATTGTATTTCCTTTCACTGCATAACGCAGATTTGCTTAACAAGATAATATACATTTGTGCTTACCGTGGATTTTGCAAGCACTTATCAGAAGAATAATGGCATGGGGAAAATATTTACCTAATAAATTAATTTTTGCAGTCTAATGATATTCTATGCTGAGTATCTTCCTTTTCTTTGGCCTAAAGAAGTAGTTCATTATTCTAAATTAACATAAGGCTTTTGCATGCAACGCTGAAATTTATTTAAACTGCCAACATTGTATTAAATAATATGAATTTCTTTAATACTAGTGCTCAGAGAATCTTTAGATTACTGAATATGTTGACAATGACCATTGGAAGAAACTCTTTAATTTCTAACTAATTCTTCGTGTTTAGTTGTACTAAATAAGCACTGGTGCTAAGTATTTCACATATATAATTTCATTTATTTTTTGTAACAAAAATTTAAGGAAGACAGTATTATCCCTATTTTGAGAAAACAGCCTCAAAGTATAAATCTGTACAAGTTTACATAAGAAGTAACTGGGGGATCTGATATTCAAGCATGGGTGTGCTGACACCAAAGCTAGTGCTTATAACCATTTTTTACGTTTTAGAGTTAGTAGTTTAGTAAGCAAAAATAAACCAAAAATAAAGGATAATTGTTTTTAAAAATCCTCTCAAATCTAAAATGAATCAGGATTATATTCTAGCATTTGGAGTGTTGAAAAAGTTAACTTATCATCTCCGGTCTTAAGAGCAACTCCATCTTCCTCATACTAAAAATGCCTTGAAGTTTTGATTGGGCTTTATTGGTTTAGTAAATTTATTTTATTTTGGTTATTCTGATACCTGTTATGCAGTTTTTCTCAAAGGGTTTTCATGTGCCTGAGAATCTTCTGAGATGTTTTTTTTAATGAAGAATTTTGAGTCCCATCCAAAACCTACAGAATCAGACTCACTTGGGCTAGTGTCAAGAAATCTGCAGGGCTTCCCTGGTGGCGCAGTGGTTGCGCGTCCGCCTGCCGATGCAGGGGAACCGGGTTCGCGCCCCGGTCTGGGAGGATCCCACATGCCGCGGAGCGGCTGGGCCCGTGAGCCATGGCCGCTGAGCCTGCGCGTCCGGAGCCTATGCTCCACAACGGGAGAGGCCACAACAGAGGGAGGCCCGCATACCACAAAAAAAAAAAAAAGAAAAAAGAAATTCTGCATTTTTAAATGAATAATTAGATTGTGATTCTGAAGAGCACTAAAGTTTGCCTTTAGAAGAGTTCCCCATGCCTTTGCTGTGGTTGAAACTTCTTGGGTAGTCATTTAGCTATTCCTTCAAGATCTTGATCTAGAATCTTAGCATAACTGGCTCTTTGAGGAAGGCCCCTCTGGTAGTCATCAGGCCTTTTCACAGATATCCTTGTTCTTCTCCATCAAAGCACATGATGAAATTGCATTTCTCTGCCTCCTTGAAATCAGATGTGGCCATGTGACTTCCACTGGCCAAAGGAAGTGAGTGGAAGTGACAAGTGCTATATTCCTTGGCCCCAGGAACCATCTGCACTCCAGATAATAGAGGCTTTATCAGCCTGTATTACTGCATGAAGATGAAATGATGTAGAGTCCCAAGCTAATCCATAATTGATCTGGCAAAATGAAAGACTAGCAAGATGCTAGTTATCTTCCAGGACTCATTCTGCACTTATTCCTTAGTTGTAAGAACACCGATTTTTTGTCAGTCACATTTCTCTCCAGCTGAAAGATTAAAATTTCCAGCCTACTTTGTAGCTAGACATAGTGATTATGTTAAATTTTGGCTGTGAGATATAGGGGGAAATTACATTTTATTGCTAGCAAGCATCCTCAAAAGACAAGGCGCTCTTACCCTCTTTCTTTGTTCAAGCTTCCTTGAATGCAAATATAATGGCTGGAGCTCCAGCAGTTCTCTTGGGCAATGCAGTGAGTTTTAAGATTCAGGCCACATTCAGTAGAGCAAAAAGATACAAGATGCTTGGGTCCCTAACAATGTGAAGCTTCTATATTCCCCTGGAAGGCCTACCCCTGAATTTATTTTATGTGAATGAGAAACAAGTCACTATATGAATGAGAGTATGTCATTAGTTTTTCAGATCTTTATTTCCTACTACAGAATCTCATTTTCTGTGGTACAAAGCATTATAACTACTTGTAATTACTTACAGGCCAGGACTCTGCCACTAACTAACTATGTCAATTTGGGCAACATACTTCATATATCTGAGTATTTTTCCTCACTTGCAAATAAGGAGATGATTGTGAGTACTGCAGCTCCAACGTAGGTGAGATAATGCAGAAATTGTAGGTTATATGCCTTCCAGAATTGAGACATGATTCCTATGCATGTCAACCAGTCTTCTACAGTGATTCTCTGCATTTTCTGGACCACTTTGCCAGCTCACCTATGATTAATATAGCACTGGTCAAGATGGATAGAGTTTGTGAAGGATTGCCAGGCTCACTCAAAAACAGCTGGAGGAATGCTTTTTTTGAACTTACCAAAGATCCATAAGCATTTCCTACAGGAACTTCAAACTAGCTGATGAGTACATTTATTTTGGTACTCATTTATTTAATGCAAATCTATAATGATCAACTTCAAATAAAATGTCGCTGTTTTGTGGGACTCTTCTAATCATCAGCTGTTGTAGAATTCTGCAGTTCGAAGGGGATTTAGAACTTTCAGAGTTCAACTGGATTTTACATTTGAGGAAAATAAGCCTCAGAGAGCATAAATGACTAATCATGAGCCACCCAACTAAGCTCAAGTTAGAACTGAGAGCTCCTGACTTGCATTCCATCGATCTTTTCTCTAACCTAAGCTTCCCCCAAAGGTCATTTCATATACCTCTTCTCAAAATTTCATCTTCACTCCATAGTGTAACCTCAGCATTTAGTCGAGATCTCTTAAGCTGAGTCCAAGTCTTGCATTTTTAAAAATCTTATTTCAATACCTCTTCAGCATTAAAAAAAAAAAAGTCCCTTGCCCTTCTTGATGTTTTCTCCTAATTCCTGAAGCAAGTGGCTTCTTTAATATTCTTCTCTTAGACAGCTATACTCTCTCCCAGCCAGTCGCTTCCCTCCATCTTTTATAAAAATATCTGTCTTTCCTATCTTTAAATAATCTACTTCTTTTAAGGTTTTCAACAGAATTTATTGAGCCATCTGAGCTTTCAAATTCTTCTTTCTCTTAGTAGCTTTGTTCAGAGATATTTTTTCCAGATCTTTTATTGCTTCATCACTTTGCCCTTGTTTATATTCTTCTCATTCTCTGACTCTCCCCTTTCCTGCGTACCCCATTTCCTGTTGTTGATATGAAATCTCCTTCAATCCCCAGTGGCTAGCATAGTGCCTGGCATACACAGAATGTTCGGTAATTTTAATACACTCTACATTCTACCCAAAGCAATTTTCCAAAACATCTTCCTTACCAGCTTGCATGGTAAGTGACTGAAATTTTTATTTAGTCATAATCTTTACAGAAGGTACTTGAAGAACTGAAAACACACACGTATCATATGGAGTAAATGACATAAATCTTTAGCCAGCCATTAACATTTTAGCCTCAAATAGTTTATCAGATAAACATAATTGATCCTTGACAGACTCTTGAGGAAATGGAACATGAGATAGCGATTTGAATTTTAAGATGCTGGAGAGGACAGAGGGTCTTGAAATACTGAAAGAGTCAGAATGAACGACCAAATAGAATGTTACACACTGTAGGATACGTGAAGAAAAGAGAGAAAAGGCAGATTGGAAATTTGGACAAAATAAAAAGTATTTGAATTTGCTACCACCAAAGTATTCTGTGCTATTGGCCACTTCCATCTCACCTGATAGTGCCTAGTTTTGAGTATATTTATTTTAGCTTAGGTTCTATCGCTTTGAGTCATATCACTGGGACCGCAGTTTCTTTCTCTATCTTTGGCTGAATATTTTAAGAAGTATTATTATTAAACATAATTTAGACAAATTTCTCTTACCTGAAAGAATTATCTTTAATTGTATAGTGTAAGTCCAATGAGAAAGCCGAGTCCAGAGTATAGAATTTTGCTTCAGCAATTTTTTAAATTAACATCAAAGTTTCTCCATATACTGAGGAGCTCCTATGAGGATTAAGATTTTGCTTTAAGATACAGCCTCTGAGCTAGGTATTCCTGGGTGATAGCCAACCGCTAGTCTTATTATGTGCCTGCCAACCCTGTGCCTGTTAATCTTTTAATAAAGCATAATTGGTTTAAGAAATATTTTATAATCCCTCATGTATGGAATCTCATGTTACATGTTTTATAAAGATAAGTAGCATCATTTGTTATCAATTTTAATCTTATGAGCCTTTCAGTCAGTAAATTCCTTTTGTTTTCTCAATCTGATGAGGTTCTACACCTGCATTAGACATATCTGTTTTTGTTAGCAGTACATTGGCTCAATAAATCATGAATCTGGATAAAGAGGTACTGAAAATTTAATCCTCTTTAAACTGGATGACATATATACTGAAAAAGAAAAATTCTTAAGTGAACAGTGGCAAATTCCATGTATTTGAAAGAGTGATTATATCAAGTGTTTCTCTAATCCATTGGATTTTAGGACAATTCAGAGTTATAGAAGAGTTTATGTAAATAGTCAACCTCAGGCAGCAGAACTTTCTCTGGAAGCCTCCCTCAGGAAATAGTCTTGTGTCTATTTTCCTTTTAATAAAACTAAGTGGCAAGATCAGGTGCTGTGTGGATACTTTCTAAATGTGCACTCTTAAGGTGCTAGCAGTTACACTGATTTCAGATGAACTTTAACTTTTATTTTACCAGACACTACCGTAGACACAGAGCATTTGGAGAAATGTAATAGAATATCAAAATATGGTTCTTCCTGTCTGGAAGTTTAGGCCAAAGCTGAGAATAATATGTATAAAGTGCTCTCATGGTTAAATCAAGGTGGACCATTTATAAAGGAAGTGCCCCCCCCCCAAAAAAAATATGGTTTTGCCAATTCAATAGGAGGTAAGTGATGGGAGACTGAGGGTTATTTAAAGAGAGAGTCACCCCAGCGCTAGTTATATTTCTCAGCTTGAGGAAGTCTTCTCGAGAGGCAGACTTCAAGAGAACCGCTAAAAATGCTGGGCCTGTGAGCGCTGAAATCAGGAAAACATAAAGAGTAGAAACTGGCTCATGTCTGGAAGCGCTAAATGACTGGCAAGTTCTGCCGAAATCCAAGAGAAGGGAGAGAATTTGAGAAGGAGCAAAGGGGACCTCCAGGGACATCGAAGCAGAAGTATGTTTTTATTCCTATGGACTGGAGGAGGCCCCTGGTAGGTAGTCTGCTGTGAACCCTCTAGACCGTTTTCTCCTAAAAAAAAGTCTGCCTGGAGGGCTAACACTTAGCACAAGAGGCTAGGGGCTTGAGAGCAATCGCGTCTGACTGGCTAGAGGAGATAGCACGAGTGCCGGGGAGCAGCACTTGGACTTCCCAGCAAGACGATCTCTAAGGGACCCACAGACACATGCCATGAGAGAAGCACTGGTCATCTGACACACCCAGAAGGCACCAACACCTGATTATAGTCAAGCAAATCTAATAAGAACTGTCTGCCTCCTTCCATCTCCTCCTTCTCTGCTCCAGGAGGATCCAGCATTAGGAGAAAGGAGTAGAAGAGCAACGGGGGGAAACCATGAAGAAGACTGTAATGTAATGCCCCTCTCCCTTCTCCGTAGACTCTGGTAAGCCTGTGCTGGGGAAGGAAGCATACTTAAAACAGAGAAGCATGAGAAAGTTAAGTTCTGATTGCGGGTTGAACTGAACTTGTTATTACAGAAAAAATAAGATTATGTTTTCACACCTGGTAGTATCTTAAAAACGATAGGATCTTCTGGAGATTTTATCCAGGAAAGAGGAAGGATGAGCCAAGAGAGGACGTTTAATGGGGGAAGTAGAGAAACAGTAAAGTTGCCTTCTACTTGAACCCTGCTGAGTACAACTCAATAAACTAGTCAAAATCATACAGATTTAGAGGGAAGAGGGCTGGAAACCATGTAGTTATCAAAATATCAGTTTCCAGAACATTGCAGTATTCCTTATCACAAAGGTCCTTAAGATGAAGGTGAAGAAAATTAACTTTAAGAAAACCTCTTTGAACATTTTCCAAAGTGGGAACAACACCAATTCCTTTTTTTTTCCATTTTAAACTACTAACAAACCCTTCACTCTAATAAAACACCATGTAACTCCTTCTCCTTCTTTCCTTCTTGGAAAGGGAGGGAGGAAGGGAGGGAAGGAAGGAAGGGAGGAGACTCTGAGCTTTAAAACTCAAGTAAACTATTCAACCAGAACATTAGGGCTGAAACAGTGTCATTAAAGGTTAGAGAAATAATTTTGTAATGAGTATTAACTACAAAAGTAGTAGATATCAAATAATGTAATATTTCTCACTTTGGATATTGCCGGGAAGCAGTCAAGCATGAAACCAAATGTGTAGACAATAGAGTGTATTTGTGCACTAATGATGCCATAACAAATTTAATGGCTTAAGCCATACACATTTATTATCTTACAGTAGGTCAGAAGTCTGATGGGTTTATATGGTTCTTCTGCTCCAGTTTCACAGATCTGAAATCAAGGTGTCAGCAAAGCTGTGTTCCCCTGTGGGGGCTTTAGGAGTGAAGTCAGTCTCCTGTGATTAGAAGACTGAAGTACTTGGTTTCTTATTGACTCTTAGCTGAGAGCCATTAGGAGCTTCTAGAGGATGCTTCTTTTCTTGGCTGGTGGCCCTATTCCTGCATCTTCAAAGTCAGAAATGGCAGGGCAAGCTCTTCTCATGCTTCAGATCTCTCCAGTATCTTCTATTGGCACATCTCGCTGACTGCAGCCAGGAAAGGTTCTCTGCTTTTAAGGACTCAAGTGATTTGGGCCCATCCAGAGAATCCAGGGTAACCTCTCCATCTCAAGGTCCATACCCTTGATTGCATCTGCAAAGTCCCTTTTGCTGTGCAAAGTAACATGCTCATGCTGGCAGAGATAAGACTATGGACATCATTGGGGAGCCATTGTTCTGCCTTCCACAGTGTTAATGCCAGACAGTCTCTATTTTCATGATAAAGTAGGAGATCAGTTCCTTAGATGAGAGAAAAATAGGCAATGGTGTAATTGAAGCAATAAGATTCGGAATAGCTATAGTGACGAGTGAAATAAGAGTAAATTAGGTGATAAGAATAAGGGATTAAGCGAGGGCTAGGCACCATTTGGCAGTAAGTCGTGTATAACTAGGGGCCATGTAATTATCACACTTGTTGATCTGAAAAATCATTATTAATTTAAAATTATATATATTTGCCCTTTTTTGGGAATTCACTTGTGTTTGAACAATTTCTATCATGAATTCCTAACTTTCATTCTTAAATAATCATACTCATTAACTTTCAATTAATATATAGCTATGGCTGCTGAAAAATGGAAGTAATTCTATTTTCCATTTGGTAATTAGAGCTTTGATTTTCAACAGATGAAGACATAGCACTAGTGATTGAGGAGATTGTAAGGTGGAGTAGAAGTCTGAATCTCCAGGAGCCTTATAGGATTAGAAAAAAATATGTTCAGTATATAGTTTAATTTATATTTGGAAAAGGAAAAATGATTATAAATTTTAAAATATGAAATCTAGACTGGAGGGCAATTGAGATCCTTAAATTTATCCTTAAAAGTGTTTATTAAAAGAGGATTGGAAAAACACTCATTTAGAAAAAACCCTCTAGCTTTCTTTGTTTTGTTTGTTTGTTTGGGAATATAAAGACCTCTATGTTGAGTCTGGATCAGCAGACCTGGGTTGTCAGGACCCAAGTAGAGTGAGGCCGTGTCCTTTTAGAACAGCGTCTGAGCCCAACAATGTGGGGAGGGAAGGGTGAGGAAGCTTCCCTGATGAGGGGGTGTCAGAACCAGTCAGGTGAGTAGGGTGACCGTACAGGGAGAGAGTCTGGTACAGTGAATCAGAGCCCGAAAAAGGTAAAGAGTATATCCATGTGGGGAAGAAGGGGGCAGAAGCAGTGAGAGATCACTTGCTTACCCGTGGATTGAGTAAATCAGTAAAAGTATGAAGATAGTGAGAGCCCCATTTCTCACCTTTGGATAAGGGAATTCCAAGTACAGAAAAGGAAATAAACTAGAAGGACCTCTGTCTTACTTTATTGAAATTGTGAACCCACAGTTTTCAATCTATATAGGTAAAGAAATACATAGATATTAATGTGAAAGTGTATGTGAGTGTTGGGAGAGTGAGGTAGCTGCTATACTTCCATATGCTCAAGGACACCTAGTAGCCAGATCTTGATATTTAAATACCATCCTCCAGTATATGACTGATTTCAAGACTGGGGCAGGGAAAAGAGCAGAATGGTTCTAGGACATCTTTCTGTGCCAGAAAGAAAGTGCCTACAGAATGACATGAACATGTTAAAAGGAAAGAAAGCCAATTTGAAGAGTCTCACACTGGCCCAATGGGGGACAATTTGATTATAAAATAATAGTAACATTATGAATCTTGAATAAAATAGCAAACCGTGAAGTCCATATTTTGTGATGAGGGATAACAGTTTCGATGTAACTCTCTATAGAATGCTTATTAATGACATAGGAAAAATGAGTAATTCTCCAGTGGAGCATTCTGGCAGCCACGGCAGCCACAGCCCTAACCAAGTGATCAGAGAACATGATTAGTGATGGTACAAACTGAACTGTGTATCACCTGATGGGATGCAATGAGAAGAGCACAGCATCTCTTTTCCAGTATTCCTGCCAAAGACACGGTACCTGAATCTAATCATAAGAAAACACTGGAAAAACTCAAATTGAGAGTCATTCTACAAAATACCTGTAATCTATACTCTTTAAAATTGTCAAGGTAATGAAAGTCAAGGAAAGGCTGAGGAACTGTTCCAGATTTAGGAGTTTAAATGAGACATGACACAAATGGAAAGTGTGACTCTGCATTGGATCCTCTGCTCTTAAGGATATTGTTAGGACGATTTGGTGAAACTGAACGTATTAGATAGTAGTGGTGGATCAAGATTAATTCCCTGATTTTAATGGTTATTCTGTGCCTTTGTTTGTTTTTCTGAAAGACATTTATTGGGATACTGATGTAGAAATATAAGGAGCAGACAATACCAGTATTTGTTTCTAGACTTCTAGTTGATTTCGTGCCAGGTAACAAAGCTTTGAAAACACATTTAGGTAGCTTCTTTAAAAAAATCATATTTACAAACTCAAGCCATCAACTTAGGATATTACCTACTAAATTTAAGTAAAATGGGTCTAAAATTTTATATCAATGTAGGAATGATTTTTCAAGAATAGGATATTCAGTTGGTTTTAATTTGGTAAGTTTTAGGGCCATTTATCATAAAGCAATGCCTTTTAAAAATATATATCTTTATTGGAGTTTAATGGCTTTACAATGTTGTGTTAGTTTCTGCTGTGTAACAAAGTGAATCAGCTATTGTATACATATATCCCCATCTCCCCTCCCTCTTGAGCCTCCATCCCGTCTTCCCTATCCCACCCCTCTAGGTGGTCATAAAGCTGATCTCCCTGTGCTATGCAGCTGTTTGCCACTAGCTATCTATTTTACATTTGATAGTGTATATATGTCAATGCTACTCTCTCACTTCGTCCCAGCTTACCCTTCCCCCTGTCACCGTGTCCTCAAGTCCATTCTCTACATCTGCATCTTTATTCCTGTCCTACTCCTAGGTTCATCAGAACCATTTTCTTTTAGATTCCATATATATGTGTTAGCATACGGTATTTGTTTTTCTCTTTCTGGCTTACTTCACTCTGTATGACAGACTCTAGGTCCATCCACCTCACTACCAGTAACTCAATTTCGTTTCTTTTTATGGCTGAGTAATATTCCATTGTATATATGTGACACATCTTTATCCATTCATCTCTCGATGGACATTTAGGTTGCTTTCATGTCCTGGCTATTGTAAATAGTGCTGCAACGGTGCCTTTGTAGGGATTACACGCTGTATTAGATTCCTACAATTGCTGAATTAACTTACAGCAAATTGGGTAGCTTAAAACTACATAAGTTTATTCTTTCACAGTTTGGGGGGCCACAGTTCTGAAATCAAGATATCAGCAGGGTTGGTTCCTTCTGGAGGTTCTGAGAGAGAATCCATTCCATGCCTCTTTCATAGATTCTGGTGGCTCCGGCAATCCTTGGCGTTCCTTGGCCCAGAGATGCATCACTCCAATCTCTACCTCCATCTTCACTTGGATTTCCCCTGTGTCTCTCCTTTGTATCTAAGTAGCTCAAATCTCCCCTCCTTTTTCTTATAATGATTCTAGTCATTGGATTTAGGTCTCACCCTAAATCCAGAATGATCTCATCTCAAGATCCTTTATTTAATTACATATGCAAAGACCCTATTTCTAAACAGGTACCAGCTGTTAGGACTTGGACAAATCTTTGTGTGTGTGTGTTTGGGGAGGGTGGTGCTCACTATTCAAACCGCTATACACATTAAAGTATTTGGGGGCTGAGGATCAGGGTACTATGTTGGCAACTTATTCTCAAATGTTTAGGAAAAAAGAGTTCTTTGTATTGTACTTGCATTTTAAAAAATAAGTTGAGACTGTCACAACTAGCAAAATTAGAAATAAAGTAGAGGAATAAGCTCTGTTGAATTCGTTTAGTGGTAAATAGGACAGACTAGAGTGAGATCGTCTGGGTTTGAGCTCCACCACTTAACTCACTATGTGAATTTGGGCAGGTCACTGCAACCCATTTCAACTTCAGTTCCTTTGTCTACAAAATGGGGATCGCGGTCCTTCATAGATTTATGAGGATTGAGACAGCGGTTGTAAAGAGCTTGGCAAAATACTTAGCTTTTAGTAAACAGTTAATAAAAGTTAATATCATTATCCTTTTAACATCATCAACATCATTAAAATGACTAACATTTACTTTTACCCATTAACTGAGGGTCAGAGATGTTCTTTCAGCCTGATTAAAAATTCCTGAACTTAGTAAGCCAGTAAGACTTGTCCTTCCTACAGGAGTTTACCAAAACCATACATTCTTGCTTTCTTCTTGCAGTTACAATGAACAGTGCTATGTTTTTAAGCACTGAATTTGTGGGGTTTTGACATTTAAATGTCTTAATCAAGCCATTCAAAACTATGGAGATACTCAGAAATCCAACCTTGTTATCATGATTAGGTAAGTAGTTCTGTCCATGTTGGTAGTTGTATCATAGAGGAGTGCATTCAGCTACAAGTAATGTAAAACAAAAGTAGACCGGATAAAACAGATAGATTCATTTGTCTCACATAACAAGAAGTCAAGAAGGAGGCAGCCCAAGGCTGGTGAGACAGTTCACTGATGTCAGCAAGGACCATGTTAGCTTCTTTTCTTTATTGCCTCATAGTCACAAGATGGTCACAGTATGTTGAGGTGTGATATCTACTCGACAGGCATGAAGGGAGGAGCACAAACAGATTAAAGAGTCTACCAACAAAGTCTGTCCTTTAATTTTTTTAACAGAGCAAAATTTCCCAGAAGCTTCTATCCATCAGAGCTTCTTTACATCACCTTGGTCAGAACTGGGTCGTATAATGCCCAGAGATAAATTATTACAGGTCAGAGGAGGAAGGAAAGGAATGGCATTACTATAATTAATTCAGATCATTTATGATTCACTTTCCAGAACTGGAACAGGGATCAAATTTCCCAGTAGGGAATCTGCATGTGCTCTGTAAATGGAACAACAAAGTCTCATGACAGCACATCTGTTTACAACATGTTTTCTTGTTCGGAGCTACTGCTCAGATGAAAAGATTCCTTTCAAAATATTACTGCTCATTGACAATGCACTGAGTCACCCAAGAGCTCTGATGGGTATGTACAACAAGAATTATGTTGTTTTCACGGCTGCTAACACAATATCCATTCTGCAGCCCATCAATCAAGGAATAATTTTGACTTTCAAGTCTTATTATTTAAGAAATATTTAAGAAATATTAAGAAATATTTATATTTATATTTATATTTAAGAAATACATTTCATAAGATTATAGCTGCCATAGATAGTGATTCCTCTGATAGATCTGAACAAAGTAAATTGAAACCTTTTGGAAAGGATTCACCATTCTAGATGTCATTATCAACATTAACAGGAGATTGGAAGATGTTGATTTCAACTCTCATGAATAACTTTGAGGACTTCAGTGGAGGAAGTAACTACAGATGTGATGGAAATAGCAGGAGAACTAGAATTAGAAATGAAGTCTGAAGATGGGACTGAATTGCTGCGATCTCATGATAAAATTTTAATAGATGAGTAGTTGCTTCTGATGGATGAACAAAACAAACTGGTTTCTTGAGATAGAATCTACTCCTGGTAAAAATGCTGTGAAGATTGTTGAAATGACAACAAAGGGTTTAGAATATGACATAAACTTAGTTGATAAAGCAGCAGCAGGGTTTAAGACAATTGACTTCAATTTTGAAAGTTCTACTCTGGGTAAAATGCTATCAAACAGCATTGCATACTACAGAGAAATCGTTCATGAAAGGAAGAGTCAATCAATGCAACAAACTTCATTGTTGTCTTATTTTAAGAAATTGTCACAGTCATCCCAACCTTCAGCAACCACCACCTGATCAGTCAGTAGCCATCTACATCGACAACTAGCTGAAGGCTCAGATGATGGTTAGCATTTTTTAGCAATCAAGTATTTTTAAATTAATGTATGTACATTGTTTCTTTAGACATAATGCTATTACACACTTAAAACACTACAGTATAATGTAAATATAACTTTTATATGCACTGGGAAACTAAAAAATTATGTAATTCGCTTTATGGCGATATTTGCTTTATTGCAGTGGTATGGAAATGAATCCACAGTATCTCTGAGGTACACCCGTGTCAATATATCACAAGATCCTTCTGAAAAAAATCAACCCAAGATACACTCGTAAAATATGGTTCTAATGTGTTTCTTATCTCCTAAGAAATTATGAGATATGCAGAGAGGTTTTTTGGTATATCATTAGCATATTTTTCAGATATGAATATAAAATAGGAACACATAGAATCCTTTTTTATTGAAGATGGCCTAAAAACTATTAAGTTAATCTCGGCTTGAGATTAAAAACTCGCAATGTTGGAAGGAAGGAAAAATTTTCAATTGTGAGAGAGATGAGATGCCATCTAAAGTCCTTAAGGAGTGAAGGAGATGGTATCTGGGCAAGCTGAAATAAGTAGAATACAAATCCAAAAACTATTCATCAACATGACCTAATAGAGATAGTCTAGTCATGCTCCCTCTTTACACATATGAAAGTACTGAGGCCCAGAGAGAGAAGACTAGGCATACTGTCAGACATTGCACAATTGTTTGGGGAGGTGGAATTAGATCTCAGACCTCCTGACTCCAAGCTAGTGTTCTTTCATCTGTATCTCTCTAAGGCTGAGGCAGTCCAACAATCTGCAAAAAGTGATGTGTAGAGAGTTGTCTTGATTCCTGTTGAGAAGAGAAGAGACAGGAAGCTAGAGAAATTCCTTGGAAAGTTTAATGTTCCAGCTAGGAAGAGGGGACCAGAGCTGAAGAGTTCTGATATCATAAGCAGACAGAGAAATAATATAGATGTGAATATTTGGTTTTTCTCTTTTTTTCTAATTTAATTTAATTTATTTTTTGACACCACAGGTTCTTATTATTCATCAATTTTATACACATCGGTGTATACATGTCAATCCCAATCACCCAATTCATCACACCACCACCACCATCACCCTGCCGCTTTCCCCGCTTGGTGTCCAGATGTTTCTTCTCTACATCTGTGTCTCAATTTCTGCCCTGCAAACCAGTTCATCTATACCATTTTTCTAGGTTCCACATGTATGTGTTAATATATGATATTTGATTTTCTCTTTATGACTTACTTCACTCTGTATGACAGTCTCTAGATCCATCCATATCTAAACAAATGACCCAATTTCGTTCCTTTTTATGGCTGAGTAATATTCCATTGTATATATGTACCACCACTTTGTTATCCATTCATCTGTCAGTGGGCATTTAGGTTGCTTCCATGACCTGGCTATTGTAAATAGTGCTGCAATGAACACTGGGGTGCATGTGTCTTTTTGAATTATGGTTTTCTCTGGGTATATGCCCAATAGTGGGATTGCTGGATCATATGGTAATTCTATTTTTAGTTTTTTAAGGAACCTCCATACTG
>NC_041219.1:22739147-22740062 GCF_002837175.3 Physeter macrocephalus
TGTTTATGGTTTCCTTTGCTGTGCAAAAGCTTTGAAGTTTCATTAGGTCCCATTTGTTTATTTTTGGTTTTATTTCCATTACTCTAGGAGGTGGATCAAAAAAGATCTTGCTGTGATTTATGTCAGAGTGTTCTTCCTATGTTTTCCTCTAAGAGTTTTATAGTATCCAGTCTTACATTTAGGTCTCGAATCCATTTTGAGTTTATTTTTGTATATGGTGTTAGGGAGTGTTCTAATTTCATTCTTTTACATGTATCTGTCCTGTTTTCCCAGCACCACTTATTGAAGAGACTCTCTTTTCTCCATTGTATATCTTTGACTCCTTTGTCATAGATTAGTTGACCATAGGTGCGTGGGATCTCTTGGCTTTCTATCTTGTTCCATTGATCTATGTTTCTGTTTTTGTGCCAGTACCATATTGTCTTGATTACTGTAGCTTTGTAGTATAGTCAGAAGTCAGGGAGTCTGATTCCTCCAACTCCTTTTCTTTCCCTCAAGACTGCTTTGGCTATTCGGGGTCTTTTGTGTCTCCATACAAATTTTAAGATTTTTTGTTCTAGTTCTTTACAAAATTCCATTGGTAGTTTGATACGCATTGCATTGAATCTGTAGATTGCTCTCTGCAGTGTAGTCATTTTCACAATATTGATTCTTCCAATCCAAGAACATGGTATATCTCTCCATCTGTTGGTATCATCTTTAATTTCTTTCATCAGTGTCTTATAGTTTTCTGCATACAGGTCTTTTGTCTCCCTAGGTAGGTTTATTCCTAGGTATTTTATTCTTTTGGTTGCAATCGTAAATGGGAGTGTTTCCTTAATTTCTCTTACAGATTTTTCATCATTAGCGTATAGGAATGAAAGAGATTTCTGTGCATTAATATTGTATCCTGCAACTTTACCAAATTCATTGATT
>NC_041219.1:22740459-22740705 GCF_002837175.3 Physeter macrocephalus
TGTCTGGTTTTGGTATCAGGGTGATGGTGGCCTCACAGAATGAGTTTGGGAGTGTTCCTTCCTCTGCAATATTTTGGAAGAGTTTGGGAAGGATGGGTATTAGCTCTTCTCTAAATGTTTGATAGAATTCACCTGTGAAGCCATCTGGTCCTGGACTTTTGTTTGTTAGAATATTTTAAATCACAGTTTCAATTTAATTATTTGTGATTGGTCTGTTCATATTTTCTGTTTCTTCCTGGTTCAGTC
>NC_041219.1:22741345-22749668 GCF_002837175.3 Physeter macrocephalus
TTAGTTTTATTGATCTTTGCAATTGTTTTCTTTGTTTCTATTTCATTTATTTCTGCTCTGATCTTTATGATTTCTTTCCTTTTGCTAACTTTGAGTTTTGTTTGTTCTTCTTTCTGTAGGTCCTTAGATGTAAGGTTAGATTGTTTATTTGAGATTTTTCTTGTTTCTTGAGGTAGGCTTGTATAGCTATAAACTTCCCTCTTAGAACTGCTTTTGCTGCATCTCATAGGTTTTGGTTCGTTGTGTGTTCATTGTCATTTTCCTCTAGGTGTTTTTTGATTTCCTCTTTGATTTCTTCAGTGATCTCTTGGTTTTTTAGTAACGTATTGTTTAGCCTCCATGTTTTTGTGTTCTTTACATTTTTTTTCCTTTAATTCATTTCTAATCTCATAGCGTTGTGGTCAGAAAAGCATCTTTGTAGTCAGAGGTGATTACATCATGAGGGAGGTGATTAGATCACGAGGGCAGGGCCCTTGAGAATGGGGTAAGTACTCTCATAAAAAGAGACTCCACAATTTTCTTAAATTTACTGAGGCTTTATATGTGACCCAAGATGTGATCTGTCCTGGAGAATGTTCTGTGCGCACTTGAGAAGAAAGTGTAATCTGCTGATTTTGGATGGAATGTCCTATAAATATCAATTAAATCTATCTGGTCTGTTGTGTCATTTAAAGTTTCTGTTTCCTTATTTGTTTTCATTTTGGATGATCTGTCCATTGGTGTAAGTGAGGTGTTAAAGTCCCCCACTATTATTTTGTTACACTCAGTTTCCTCTTTTATAGCTGTTAATAGTTGCCTTATGTATGGAGGTGCTCCTATGTTGGGTGCTTATATGTTTCTAATTGTTATATCTTCTTCTTGGATTGATCCCCTGATCATTATGTGGTGTCCTTCCTTGTCTCTTGTAACATTCTTTATTTTAAAGTCTACTTTATCTGATATGAGTATTGCTACTCCAGCTTTCTTTTGATTTCCATTCACATGGAATATCATTTTCCATCCCCTCCCTTTCAGTCTGAATGTGTCCCTAGGTCTGAAGTGGATCTCTTGTAGACAGAATATAGATGGGTCTTGTTTTTGTATCCATTCAGCAAGCCTGTGTCTTTTGGTTGGAGCATTTAATCCATTCACGTTTAAGGTCATTATTGATATGTATGTTCCTATGACCATTTTCTTAATTGTTTTTGGGGTTTTTTTTGTAGGTCCTTTTCTTCTCTTGTGTTTCCCACTTAGAGAAGTTCCTTTAGCATTTGTTGTAGAGCTGGTTTGGTGGTGCTGAATTCTCTTAGCTTTTGCTTGTCTGTAAAGCTTTTGATTTCTCCATCAAATCTGAATGAGAGTTTCTGCTGAGAAATCATCTGTTAATCTTATGGGAGTTCCCTTGTATGTTATTTGTCATTTTTCCCTTGCTGCTTTCAATAATTTTTCTTTGTCTTTAATTTTTGCCTATTTGATTACTATGTTTCTTGGCGTGTTTCTCCTTGGGTTTATCGTGTATGGGATTCGCTGCACTTCCTGGACTTGGGTGGCTATTTCTTTTCCCATGTTAGGAAAGTTTTCAACTATAATCTCTTCAAATATTTTCTTGGGTCCTTTTTCTCTCTCTTCTCCTTCTGGAACCCCTATAATGCGAATGTTGTTGCGTTTAATGTTGTCCCAGAGGTCTCTTAGGCTGTCTTCATTTCTTTTCATTCTTTTTTCTTTATTCTGTTCCACAGCAGTGAATTCCACTATTCTGTCTTCCAGGTCACTGATCCATTCTTCTGCCTCAGTTATTCTGCTATTGATTCCTTCTAGTGTAGTTTTCATTTCATTTATTGTATTGTTCATCTCTGTTTGTTTGGTCTTTAATTCTTCTAGGTCTTTGTTAAACACTTATTGTATCTTCTTGATCTTTGCCTCCATTGTTTTTCTGAGGTCCTGTATCATCTTCACTGTCATTATTCTGAATTCTTTTTCTGGAAGGTTGCCTATCTCCACTTCATTTAGTTGTTTTTCTGGGGTTTTATCTTGTTCCTCCATCTGGTATATAGCCCTCTGCCTTTTCATCTTGTCTGTCTTTCTGTGAATGTGGTTTTTGTTCCACAGGCTGCAGGATTATAGTTCTTCTTGCTTCTGCTGTCTGCCCTCTGGTGGATGAGGCTAAGAGTGTTGATGGGAGGGGCTGGTGGTGGGTGGAGCTGACTGTTGCTCTGGTGTGCAGAGGTCAGTAAAACTTTTATCCACTTGACTGTTGATGGGTGGGGCAGGGTTCCCTCCCTGTTGGTTGTTTGGCCTGAGGCAACCCAACACTGGAGCCTACCTGGCCTCTTTGATGGGGCTAATCACAGACTCTGGGAGGGCTCACGCTAAGGAGTACTTATCAGAACTTCTGCTGCCAGTGTTCTTGTCCCCATGGTGAAACAGAGCCACCCCCGCCTCTGCAGGGGACCCTCCAACACTAGCAGGTTGGTCTGGTTCAGTCTTCCCTGGGGTCACTGTTCCTTCCCCTGGGTCCCGATGAGCACACTACTTTGGGTATGCCCTCCAAGAGAGGTGTCTCTGTTTCCCCCAGTCCTGTTGAAGTCCTGCAATCAATTCCCACTAGGCTTCAAAATCTGATTCTCTAGGAATTCCCCCTCCCGTTGCCAGACCCCCACCTTCGGAAGCCTGACGTGGGGCTCAGAACCTTCACTCCAGTGGGTGGACTTCTGTGGTATAAGTGTTCTATAGTCTGTGAGTCACCCACCCACCAGTTATGGGATTTGATTTTACTGTGATTGCACCCCTCCTACCGCCTCATTGTGGCTTCTCCTTTGTCTTTGGATGTGGGGTATCTTTTTTGGTGAGTTCCAGTGTCTTCCTGTCGATGATTGTCCAGCAGCTAGTTGTGATTCTGGTGTTCTCGCAAGAGGGAGTGAGAGCATGTCCTTCTACTCCACCATCTTGGTTCCTCCTCCCTATAGTTTTGCGTTTTAATTTAGCTCTGTGATCAATTTTGAGTTAATTTTTTGTGAAGAGTATAAGATCTTTGTCTAGATTCATTGTTTTTGCATGTGGATGTCCAGTTTTTCCAGCAGCATTTATTATAAAAACTACCTTTGATCCATTGTATTGACTTTGCTTCTTTGTCAAAAATCACGTCGGGGGCTTCCCTGGTGGTACAGTGGTTGAGAATCTGCCTGCTAATGCAGGGGACACGGGTTCGAGCCCTGGTCTGGGGAGATCCCACATGCTGCGGAGCAACTAGGCCCATGAGCCACAACTATTGAGCCTGCGCGCCTGGAGCCTGTGCTCCACAACAAGAGAGGCCGCGATAGTGAGAGGCCTGTGCACCGTGATGAAGAGTGGCCCCCGCTTGCCACAACTAGAGAAAGCCCTCGCACAGAAATGAAGACCAACACAGTAAAAATTAATTAATTAATTAATTAATAAACTCCTACCCCCAACATCTTAAAAAAAAAAATCACATGACTCTATTTATGTGGGTCTGTTTCTGAGCTGCTTATTCTATTCCATTGATCTATTTGCCTGTTCTTTCACCGATATCACATTGCTTCTATTACTGTAGCTTACAGCAAGTCTTGAAGCTGGGTATTATCAGTCTTCCAACTTTGTTCTTCACCTTCAATATCAAGTTGGCTATACTGGGTCTTTTGTCTCTCTATATAAATCTTAGACTCAATTTGTTGATATCCACAAGATTATTTACTGAGATTTTGATTGGGATTATATTGAATTTATATATAAAGTTGGGAGGAAATGACATCTTGACAGTATTGCATCTTCCTATCTATAAATGTGGACTGTCTCTCCATTTATTTAGTTCTTTATTTCTTTCATCAGAGTTTTGTAGTTTTTCTTATGTAGATCTTATACATATTTTGTTAGGCATATACCAAAGTATTTCATTTTGGGGGATGCTAATGTAAATGTTATTATGTTTTTTATTGTCAAATTCTACTTGATCACTGTTGGTACATAGAAAAGTGATTGACTTTTGTGTACCAATCTTGTGCAATAGACCGAATGTTTGTGTCCCTCAAAATTCATTTGTTGAAATCTAACTCCCAATGTAAAGGAATTAGGAGGTGGGGCTGTGCGGAGCCAATTAGGTCATGAGGGTAGAGCCCTCATGAATGGGATTAGTGCCCTTATAAAAGAGACCCCAGAGAGCTCTTATGCCCCTTTTTAAAATGCAAAAAGACGGCCATGTACGAACCAGGAAACGGTCCTCACCAGACACCAAATCTGCTGGTGCTTTGATCTTGGACTTTCCAGCCTCCAGAACTGTGAGAAGTAAATTCCTGTTGCGTATGAACCACCCAGTTTATGGCATTTTGTTATGGCAGACTTAATGGACTAAGACACTTTATATCCTATAATTTTGCTATTAGTGATCACTTATTAGTTCCAGGAGGTTAGTTTATTTTGGATATTGATCTGATCTACCAAGGCCAACCAAGAAAAAAATAATAAATTAGAACTAATGTTTACTGAGTGTCTACTATGTGCATGGTGTAATCTAGGCACTTGGGAATGGATTAATAAAACTAGACCAATTCTCTATCCTCATGGTGTTTACCTTCTAGTGAAGAAGATAGATAATATATAAATAAACCTATAGTATCTGGTAGTGATAAGTGTCATGAGAAGAAAAAAGCAGGAAAGGGATTGAATGAGGAGGCAGGTATGCTCCTTTAGACGGGTTGATCATAGAAGGCTTTATGTGAGAATATGACATTTCAAGAGAGTTACAAATGAAGTGAGGGAGCTACCTATCCAAATATCTGGGAAAGAGCATTCCAGGAAAAGGGAAGAGCAACATAAAATAATAGGAGAGAAGAATGTTTTTGGAATGTTCTAGAAACAGCAAGGGGCTGGAACAGAGTGAGCTAGGACAGGGATGGGGTGGGGTGGGATGAAGTGGACTAGAGGAAATTACATTAGTGATAGCCGGGGTCAGATGAAGGGAGTCTTGTAGTACATGATACTTCCACTGTCATGCTTAATGTGATGGGAAATCATTGGATGATTGAGAGTGATTTTATATTTTCCTTTTTGAATTTCTACTCAATTCATAATAACCATTGAATTTACACTGTCAAGGAAAAAAACTATGACTATAGTATACTATTTATACTATGACACAGATACTACAATAAGAAACAAAATGACTGAAAATATGGTCATAGGTTGAATGGGTTAGGTTTTAAAAAAAAAAAGGAAAATGGGAACAAAGTAAATTAAAAGACATTTTGAAAAATAGGAGGTTAAGGCAGAAAAGAAATAGAAATTGGAAACCCAAAGATATTTAGATCCACTTGGTTAGATTTTTGTTTTAAGCTACCATTTTATGGGCACTGACTATATGCTTAACGGCCCACTCACATCCTGGACACACCTAGTGAGGAAAAATTATTGGTCTTATTTTATATACATAGTTTAATTTCTGTAATGAGAAAGTATTATTAGCTATTTTAAAGATGATGAAACAGGCTCAGAGAGGTAAGGAACTTGATCGAGTTTACACAATTAAGTGGCAGAGCCAACATTTTAATCAAGATTTGTGTGATTTCAAAGTCCATGCTCTTTATTACTATGAATCATCTTAAAAATTATGTTTTACAAAGACGCTTCCCCTATGAAGAATCTGAACTATGTTCTCAAGATGCTATTTCTCCTTGTTCCGGGCATCACACCCAAGGCTCTTGTGTCCCTCAGGCAGCTGCTATGTCCAGCACCTTTGCTGCACCCATTATAGGGGCTTTTCTACCTCCTTGGCCATCTCGCAGGCCAGGGAACTCAACGTTCTCCCCACTATTTCCTAAGCCTGTGGGTGAAACTTTTGATGATGAAACTAAACCTGTAGAAGGAAGATGTCTCTATAAGGGAGGCCTGGCTCTCACAATAATGATATGGGTCTCATATGAGCAGGGGCATCATTTCATTTCAGGAAGGCTGAGCCAAAGGTCAAGGAAAGGAAAGGAAAGTCAGAGTGAGAATAGACACAGTTACTACAAAAACAGGGTTCTTCCTAGTACAATTCTTTTATAATAGTCTATACTCTCTTCAGTTTCAATCATTTCCCCCTTGACTGTCATCTCTCAATCTGTCCCTTTATCATTAACTAGCCTGTCAGAAACTGTTTTCACCAAGGATGTTAACACTTTTTTCACACTTCCTTCAAATAACTTTCCAACAACCATAAATAATTTCCATGTTTATGACTTATTTAATACTGTAGGTCCATTGCCCTGATCTGTTTTACCTTAATAACTTTACCTCTAAGCACTCACTTGGCTGTCTATACCACTAATATCTTGAACCCTGAGATTTCGCTCTCCAGATGAACCCTCCACCTCTTCTACTTCCTCAATTTTAGTAAGTTTACTTTCGTTTTCATCATTAGCTTCCCTTTCCCCAATTTATTTATTATTATCTTTCAGTTTATTAGGATCTAAGCTTCATTTCTGCTTATTAGAAGCACTTTCAACAAGCAGGTATACCTCTGTGCCTTGCTGCTATAAACATTCTCCAAGTTTGTTGGATCACACCATACTCCCATAGATATCCAAATTTATCACAAATTTTGACATTTATGGCATTTTAATTACTCTCTGGGCTTGCAGCATTTAGGATTATAATTATTTTCCCTCTTGGATCATAGAGTGGGTTTTCCCTTGGTCTGTGCTGCCAATAGGCATCTGGATAAATATCCTTCCTGAAATTGTTTAATCCTGAATCCTATCCTTGCCACAGCCTTATAGGCGAAGCTGTTACTGATTTTACCCACTTCCATATATATGATCTAGATAGCTTCCTACCCAAGCAGAATCCCAGGGTTCATCATGTCAAGTGTATATCAGCCACTCATTCTCTTACTCCCTTGACTGTTAACTGGAGCGTATAGTCCATTAATCTCTAAATCTGGATCACTCTACTGATTTGCGTTCTTTAATTCCATTCCAGGATTTCTAAATACTGTTAAATAAAACTGCATAATTATGTTGGTTTGGCTCCGTTAAAATTTTATGTTTTTCAGCCTCAGTAAGATAAGCAATCCTTTTAATCATTCTTAGTCCCTTTACACATTCCTTTCAGTAACAGTTAAAAAAAAGAAAAGAAAAAAAAAAAAACCTTTATTGTTCTTCTCAAGCCCCTAATTCACAAAAATGATAGTCTAGTTTTTATGTGACCTAGAATTTGTACATCTTACAAGAACATCCTCAATTTTGCTATTTACTCTAACATTATTCTTTCAGCATCTTTCTCTCTCCCTTCCATATCAGCTAATGTTCTTTGACTAGGGTGACACAAATGGACTCTCCTGAAGAAAAAATGAATTTATCAGAACGATATTGTGAGATCATAGTATTAAAAAGAAGCCTGGAGATGGGGACTTGGAAATTTACAGGAACCAAGGAAACCACAGAGGGAATTATAAAACAGTCTCTTTGACAGCAAAAACATCTTGGTATTCCAGCCTGACCTCTGGGATGAATCCAGTTGTTTCTAGTCTCTTTTCACTCTGCCCATTACTAAGCCTTCAGGAAGAGAGCATCCAAGTGACTTAGGCTTGTTTTACAGATGTTACTTCTTGGCTAAGTGGAAGCCCTCCACTTATACCCCATCAGACTGTAATCAACAGAGAAGCAGTACTTCCCCCAAAGGGAATTAGTGTGCTATGAACAAGGGAAAATGAATGCTAGTGAAGCAATCAAAACACAACAAAAATCCACTATACTTTCTGTCGCTCAGAAATAATTGGTTCTGCTGTTCCCAGTTCTCCCACAGTGTTCTTGATTCAATCTTGTGTAGAATTTCTTCATAACTTTCCTCTCCAATATACTCCTTCTAATCCTGGGTCCTCTTTTTTTTTTTTTTTTTTTTCCTGTTGAGAACCATTGTACATACCAGTCCTCCAAATTATAGACCTCAGAGTCAGCTCTCTTTCCTCTTATTTATCATCTATTTTTGTATTGTTATTTTGTGAAAAAATATCTCTCCAATTAAGTTTCTCTCCCTTTGTCTCACTTCAACCTGTGGTGGACAATTACGATAGCATCTTATATGACTTTTCTTTCTGTAAATTTTTCCAATCTAGTTTTTAATATTGCTTGCAGAATTATTTTTCTAAAGTAGTTAAAATACCAAAGAAATATACAACACTCTTACCATGACACTGTCTTGCTTTAAAAAACTTCAGTGGCTTGGGCTTCCCTGGTGGCGCAGTGGTTGAGAATCCGCCTGCCAATGCAGGGGATACGGGTTCGTGCCCCGGTCCGGGAGGATCCTACATGCCGCGGAGCGGCTGGGCCCATGAGCCATGGCCGCTGAGCCT
>NC_041219.1:22749853-22757866 GCF_002837175.3 Physeter macrocephalus
TCCTACATGCCGCGGAGCGGCTGGGCCCGTGAGCCATGGCCGCTGAGCCTGCGCGTCCGGAGCCTGTGCTCCGCAACGGGAGAGGCCACAGCAGTGAGAGGCCCGCGTACCACACACACACATACAAATAAATAAATAAATAACTTCAGTGGCTTTATAGCAGCTCCATGATAAAGTCTAATCTCTATATCCAGTTCTACAGGGCCCTGACTCATCTCACCTCAACTTAACCTTTCTAGAATCAACTCCCTCCATTCTTTTTTTTTCCTTAGATTTATTTATTATTTACTTTATTAATTGTATTTATTTTGGGCTGTGTCAGGTCTTAGTTGCGGCACGCAGGATCTTCGCTGAGGCATGCGGGATCTTTTGTTGCGGTGCACGGGCTCTTCGTTGCAGCATGTGGCCTTCTCTCTAGGTGTGGAGTGTGGGTTTTCTCTCCTCTAGTTGTGGTGCGCAGGCTCCAGGGTGCGTGGGCTCTGTAGATGTGTCGCGGGTTCCAGTTCGTGTGGACTCTGCGGCTCGTGGCACGCAGACTCTCTAGTTGAGGTGCGTGGGCTCAGTAGTTGTGGTGTGCAGGCATGGTTGCTCTGCGGCATGTTGGATCTTAGTTCCCTGACCAGGGATCGAACCCACCACCCCTGCATTGTAAGGCAGATTCTTTACCACTGGACCACCAGGGAAGTCCCTCAAATCTCTCTATTCTTTAAGTGTCCTTCTAAGAACACACAGTGTTATCCCAATATATTATGTTCGTACCTATTTATTATGGATATTATGATGGTTTTCCCAACAACCCTCTCAGCCATTGGATAGTAATCATGGACTTGGAGGGAAAATGACTCCACCTCCAGATCCAAGGGTGGCCGTGATTAATTTAATCCAAACATGGGAATCCATTTCCACTTATCTTTGTGATTGATTCATATAAACCAGGTGTAAATCACTTGGTCTATGGCATAGCCATAGCCAAAGTGGTTGATTTAAGAATAGGCTTGGCATAAAAAGAAACGAATTGAGTTATTTGTAGTGAGGTGGATAGACTTAGAGTCTGTCATACAGAGTGAAGTAAGTCAGAAAGAGAAAAACAAATGGCGTATGCTAACACATATATATGAAATCTAAAAAGAACAAAAACAAAAACGTCATGAAGAACCTAGGGGCAGGACGGGAATAAAGACTCAGACCTACTAGAGCATGGACTTGAGGACATGGGGAGGGGGAAGGGTAAGCTGGGACAAAGTGAGAGAGTGGCATGGACATATATACACTACCAAACGTAAAATAGATAGCTAGTGGGAAGCAGCTGCATAGCACAGGGAGATGAGCTCTGTGCTTTGTGACCACCTAGAGGGGTGGGATAGGGAGGGTGGGAGGGAGGGAGACGCAAGAGGGAAGAGATATGGGATATATGTATATGTATAGCTGATTCACTTTCTTATATAGTAGAAACTATATAACCATCGTAAAACTATATAACCATCGTAAAGCAATTGTACTCCAATAAAGATGTTAAAAAAAAAAAAGAATAGGCTTGGGATCTGAGAAAGAAGGGTACCTACTGTTCTGAGAGCTTTCTCCTTTCCTTTGGGTAATGTAATGTGAGGGTTTGAATCTTGGAACCATTATAGCTGCTTTGCTCTTATGAGGGAAGCCAGCCTAAGACAAAGCCACTCCTGAGATGAGGTATCATAGAGAAAGAGAGCCAGAGGCCCTGGATGAAGCCAATCATGATGCCTACCTGACTTCAGGACCTCCAGTTACATGAGTCAATGCATTTTGTCATTGACTAGTCCATTCTGAGTCAGGTTTTCTATTACTAGCTATTCAAAGCATCCTGATACACTGTTCTCCATGATTACGATGTCCCCTCCACCCCATTTCTATAATTGGAAAATATTAATATCTACTCTTCTTTTAAAGCCAACCTAAATTGTTACAACCTCTGTGAAGCTTTCTTTATTCCATGAGCAACAATCATTTAGGTTTTTATTCTCTGTTCCATTGTACCTTGTTCTTACTTCAAATAGACATTCATTTATTCAACATATGTATTTATTGAGCATTTTGTATGTACCAGGTTCTTTTAAAGGCACTGGAAACATAGAAATTAGCAAGTTGACAAAAATCTCAGCCCTCATAGAGCCTATATTCTAGAGGGCAAGACAGAAACTAACCACCAACAAAATGGTAAGATATAAAGGGATATAAAATATTATGGAGATAAAAGTATTTGGGGGGCTTCCCTGGTGGTGCAGTGGTTAAGAATCTGCCTGCCAATGCAAGGGACACGGGTTTGAGCCCTGGCCCGGGAAGATCCCACATGCCACGGAGCAACTAAGCCCGTGCACCACAACTACAGAGCCTGTGCTCAAGAGCCCACAAACCACAACTACTGAGCCCACATGCCACAACTACTGAAGCCCACACGCCTAGAGCCCGTGCCCCGCAACGAGAAGCCACGACAATGAGAAGCCCGCACACCGCAACGAAGAGTAGCTCTCACTCACCTCAACTAGAGAAAGCCCGCGCACAGCAACGAAGACCCAACACAGCCAAAAATAAAAAACAAACAAAATATAAATAAATTTATTTAAAAATTTTTTTAAAATATTTTGGAGATAAATTATGGATAAATAAATCTTGGAAAAGGAGGTAGAGGGTGCTGGGAAGAGACTGCAATAGGGTGGTCAGGGAAGATCTCACTAAAAAGGTGAAATTTGGGCTTCCCTGGTGGCACAGTGGTTAAGAATCCTCCTGCCAATGCAGGGGACACGGGTTCGGGTCCTGGTCTGGGAAGATCCCACATGCTGCGGAGCACCTAAGCCCGTGCGCCACAACTACTGAGCCTGAGCTCTCGAGCCACAAGTACTGAGCCCGCATGCCACGACTACTGAAGCCCGCACACCTAGAGCCCATGCTCTGCAACAAGAGAAGCCACTATGATGAGAAGCCCGCGCACCACAACAAAGAGTAGCCCCTGCTCGCCGCAACTAGAGAAAGCCACGCACAGCAGCGAAGAACTAAAGCAGCCAAAAATAAATAAATAAATAAATAAATAAATAAATAAATAGATTAGGAAAAAAGCGGTGGAATTTTAACAACGATAAGAAAGTAAGTGGATGTCTGGGGGAAAAGTAAGTGAAGAGTAGCCCCTGCTCGCCGCAACTAGAGAAAGCCACGCACAGCAGCGAAGAACTAAAGCAGCCAAAAATAAATAAATAAATAAATAAATAAATAAATAAATAGATTAGGAAAAAAGCGGTGGAATTTTAACAACGATAAGAAAGTAAGTGGATGTCTGGGGGAAAAGTAAGGCAAGAGTATATTTAACATGTTCGATGTCAGTGTGCCACTGAAAAGCAGGTATATCAGTGTAGTAGAACAGGAGTGAGAGAGGTAGAAGAGTGGGCCAAACTGAAAATGGGGGCCAGATCATATAGGATTTGTAAACTATTGGCTCTGAAAAGAGAGCTTGAGCAGAGAACGGGCAGGATGTGACTTCTCTTTTTAAGGGCTCATTCTGGTTGCTGGATTGAGAATAGACTTTGGGAAACATTTATCACACTATATGATTATTAGCTGTTTACTAATCTCTGGCATCTCTTCCCCCTTTGATTGAAAAAGTTGCAGCTTGTTTATCTAAATATCCTTGTGACTTACAAGTGTTTGAGAGACAATGGGAAATCATATATTTGTTGAATTAGTTTTATTCTCTTCATCAGGCATAAGAAAAATGTATTACCAAGTGCAATCTGAAAAGATTACATTAAGCTTAATTTCAAAGAAGAGCAACGCTAAATTGAGGAAAGGCAGTAGAGTGTAGAAAAAAAAAGTTAAACTTGCACATAGGTAAATAAATATAGGTTACAGTTTTAAAATAAAGAATAGGTAGTCCCTGGATTTTTAAATGAATTAAGATCTAAGGGAGGACAGAATTCTAGCTTAATCAAGTGTGTCACTTACACATCTAAAATGACACTATACTATAATGCTGTATGCCTCCATTAAAATGAAAGTATTGGTGAAACATTGGAAAGTTAGTCACTTTCCAAATGGCTGAGTAACAGCAGCAGAGATAAATCATCAGATAAGTATCCCATAGTTAAATAAACTTGTTTCCTGAATCTATATCAAATTATATATTTGAGGCATGTGTGTGACTTCCAAATACAAATTTGCAGCTTCATTGAATTTTCAGACAATTCATAGTTTTCGCCGAACTTACTCCTTTGCACCGTCATTTGTCTGGTATTTGAAAAGCTGTATTCACGAGTTCAGCTAGAAGATATTTATAAGCCCTATGTTGCCAGGCATTGGCAAAGGTCCTCTCTGGACATGTGCTGAAGGGAACAAGCCACACAACCGCTTCCCTCCCACATAATCCCTCTGGCTCATTGAAATTGGATGACCTTCCTGGGAACTCTTTACTGTGGCCTCTGTGTGTGCCAAAAGCCCAAGAAAGCTTGCTGGGTTGTTCTCATTCAAATACTGAGCTTGCTGGGTTCTCATTCAGGAATCTTTAGACACACTTCCTTCTTGCTCAGTGAAACTGCTAATTGGCACAGGAAACATCCCAGCTTTGTCCATTTTCTGTAGAAGCTGGAAATGCTTCTACCTGACTGTACCGGCAGAATTACGTTTTCAGTGGCATGAATGCCCCAGACATTTCAATGATAACCTTAGGGATAAAATAATACACATAATGCAGTTGGTTAAACAGTCTCTTATGTCACGGAATAAGTGGTTACAAACGAAGATCTTACAAACAAAGATCTTCTGAAATTGGGGGCTAAAAAAAAAATGGGTGCTTGGGATATAGTTATTTAAATTTGATAAAAACGGTACATAGTGCCTTTCTGTTCTTATGTTCTTTACCCTAACTGGTCCATTTGTACTATTATACATTGAATCTGTTTGTTGCTAGTTACAAGGAAGAGGGACTGTTGTGGTCGGTTTCCAAGGAAAATTTTTCCTTCAGCTCAGAAAAGCATGTTACATTGCCAGGAATGAGGGATATTGTCTCTGTCATTGACCAAGAGCCCATGTCCCCCATATGTATGAAGGATAAAAACCCTCTCTAATCTGTATTTTTAGGTCTTGTCTGCTTCTAATTGACTTATGTAGAGTGACAGGCAAAAAAACAAAATTACTCATGAGAGCACTTGGGCTGGGTGTTGAAATTGTTGAAATCTTTTTTAGCCAGTCTTGACGTTTTGAATGTTTATTTACGTCAAATTACCAAAAACTACGTTACTTTTTTACATATGTATATGCAAATGTGCATAAGTATCTCTTTTGAATTCAAGTAGATGCATAAAGGTTTTGTTGAGTTTTTAGAGGGTAATTATGCTCTTTAGCTGTTAGTTTCATGCTTTAGCAGTGATGTTTCTTATCAAGTATATTGATATGAGCAAAGTCCATTCAAAAATATCATTACAAATAAGAGATTATTAATATTTTGCTTTGTGTTTCTAACTGCATATTGTGAGGTTTTGGAGTATTCACTGAGAGCAAGATAGAATTCATGATATCACTGTCCTTGTGTTAAAAATTCCATAACAGGATAACTAGGTTGCTGGTTGTGTACAGAAAAATCCAGTTGTTACTCATCTTTACTGTACTTCATGTATAAGAAGTTCATACATGCTGCCCTGTTTCCAGTGTTAGAAGGTATTTGATTCATTGAAATTCTGTGTGCTCACAATATATCCGGAACTGTGATAAATGGTTGAATGGATAAAAAAGAAGTCTCCTAGAGAACTTTTGTTTAGGTCCTCTTTGAATTGTGATTTTTAATACTTGCCAAGTTGTTTCGTTGGAATTAACTTTTAAAGGATAGTTTCAAAGGGTAATATTCTATGCCTCCCAAATTAAAAATCCATTAGTTTGTGACACAAAACTAAAAACAATTTTCAAGATCATAGTAAGTTAGTGCTGAGAAGGAACAAAATGACAGCTAAAACAGAATCGACAGTTCTAGAAATAGAGCCAAAATACACATGGGAGATTTAGTGTGTGGCAAAGCTGTTATTTCAAAGCAGTGGGGAAAGATCAATTATTTAATAGGCAGTGTTGAGACAGCTGGCTAGCCATTTGGATGAAGATCAAGCTGGATCTCTATCCTAGAGTTTAATAAATTCTTGGTAAAATAGTGGTTGAAAATAATAATAATAATAGAAAAACAAACCCTAATAAACTAGAAAAAAAAATTGGACACAGTTTTATTTTTTTTCTTTATTTAGGATCATGTAATGGGCAAAATCTGTTTAAACATAAAATATCACCTATAGGCTATAAAGAAAAGGAAATGGCAGAATTGACTACATAAAAATTTAAGGTATCTATGTAGCAAGAAGTATCATAAAAATGTCAAAAGCAAAAAGACAAACTGGGAAAATATTTGCTGAACATATAATCAGAAGGCTAATTTCCTAGATATACAAAAAATATTCACAGACCAATAAAAAGATAAACCTGAAAGAAAATTTGGCAAAAATATAAACAGAGTTCATAGACAAACATAAATGACCAATAATTATTTATGCTACAAATGTGCACTGAAAACCTACATATGCCAGGACTATTCACAGTGCTTGAAATATATCAGAGAACAAAATGGACATAAATTCTAGTGCTTCAGCACATTCTGTCATGAGGAATGGTAGTGGAAAAGACTGTAAATAATACACCTAATAAATAATTATATAATAGGTCAGCACCAAGGTTCCCAAACTGTATGCCAAAGCATCTCTGTAATCCAGCAAAATGACAGGGACAATGGAGGTTATCTAAATTTTCAAGGGGAACACAGCACCATCTATCAGACAAGGTACACATTACTACAGCTTAAAATTCATGAGTTCATGCCAAATTTCTTTTAGTGGCATCACATCTTCTCAGAGCCAGCATTTCAGTGGTTGCTACAATAGCAAACTAACACTTAACAAAAATCAAGGTGCATCAGGAAATGAGGGTGGTGTTGTCCATTATGTTTCCAAGCATTGACAAACCATTCAAGGCCCAACAGGCACAAACATCACATTAGTAAGTAAGAATAGTTAATTAAGAACAAAATATAAATATTATTTTCTTTTAACTTATGTCTATTACTTTTTCAAATGGCTGTTAAGTTTTTTGGACTCAACTATTTAATAAATGGAATTGTTAGCTATTTCTTTTGGCTAGAGGGGCTGTGAAAAAAAATTATTAAGAGACTAAGGGCACCATGAACTGATAAAGTTTGGGAACCTCTTTGTTGGAGGGTGATAAGTGCTATGAAAAAAATGCAGAACACAATAATCGGCCTGAGCGCTGGTGGTAGAAAGGGGGAAGATTGCTATTTGAAATAGGGCTGATAGTTTGGCCTTCACTGAGACATTTGGGCAAAGCCTAGAAGAGGTGAGGGAGTGAGCCACTGGGATCCATACCTGAAGGGAGACTGTTCCAAGCCGAGGGCACAGCCAGTGCAAAAGCCCCAAGATGGGAATGTGCTAGGAACATCCGAGGAGTTCAATATAGCTAGAGCGAAGTGGGCCAAATGCAAAGTGGTAGGAGGTAAGGTCAGGTAAAGGTCAAGGAAGAAAGTTACAGGGGCCATTAAAGAACTTTGCTCTAAAAAAAAAAAAAAAGAACTTTGCTCTGAGGGAAATACAGAATCATTGCATTTTAAATTTTATTTATTTATTTACTATTTATTTTTGGTTGCATTGAGTCGGTTGCTGTGCGTGGGCTTTCTCTAGTTGCGGTGAGCAGGGGCTACTCTTCTTTGCAGTGTGTGGGCTTCTCATTGTGGTGGCTTCTCTTGTTGCGGAGCACGGGCTCTAGGCACGCAGGCTTCAGTAGTTGTGGCTCGCGGGCTCTAGAGCGCAGGCTCAGTAGTTGTGGCTCATGGGCTTAGTTGCTCCATGGCACGTAGGATCTTCCTGGACCAAGGCTCGAACCCGTGTCCCCTGCATTGGCAGGCGGGTTCTTTTTTTTTTTTTTTTTTTTTTTTTTTTGCGGTACGCGGGC
>NC_041219.1:22758835-22781307 GCF_002837175.3 Physeter macrocephalus
GCCATGGCTCACGGGCCCAGCCGCTCCGCGGCATGCGGGATCCTCCCAGACCGGGGCGCGAACCCGGTTCCCCTGCATCGGCAGGCGGACGCGCAACCACTGCGCCACCAGGGAAGCCCCTGCAGGCGGGTTCTTAACAGCTGCGCCACCAGGGAAGCCCCATTGCATTTTAAAATAAGTTTTAAATGTACTTATATTCCAAAAGGAATGAATAGTTTAGTGAAAAAACACATTTGACTCTTTTGATATTTTAATAAGCTCTACATCTGTTAAAGTTGAGATATAGAAAGTTTGAACCACTATTGTATATATTTCAATATTCATTTTTTTAAATTAATAAATGTATCTACTTAGCTTTATACCTTTGAAGGGAATCATTTAATGACATCATTGTTTAAAATGTAAAGCTGTCCTTGAGAGTATTACAGGCTACAAATCCTTCTTTCCCCACCCCATTTTCTCCTACAAAAGAAATCCTTCCAGTATGTAGTTAAGCACAGCAGTGCCCAATTTTCTATTTAAAAACAATTGTGCATAAAGAGTAGAAGAAGATAATTTATTTTACAGTAGTTTTCACCATCAAATATCTAAAGAGAGTGAGTTATTTTTAAACAGCTGTCTTTCAGGTTACATTATGTTCTGAAAGCTTTTAGAGGGAGTGTTATTCTGACACACTTGAAAATATTTTAGATGACAAATATTTTACATTATATGAATATTACATGATTATGTTTGATTATACACATCATTTCCTTTTGCTTGAGATTAAAATCCTAGAGAGTCTTTATGACCCAATGTAAGTACCAAACTTGAGTGAGTTCATCTCAGAATGAGATTAGGGTTACTTACAGACAAATAGGTACTAAAATCACTGTTCATATACAAAAAAGAGCGATATACCTTTAGATGTACTTAAACCACAGCCAAATTGTTATTAGTATAAAATTTATCCTGCTGGATAAATAATTTTTAACTGTAGCAAACAACACTAGTCAGAATAATTTTCAATTAATAGAAGTATAAGCCGAGGGTATAATTTTAATATTTCCAAGACTTTATTTGGATAATAGAAACAAAGAACTCCTTTTAAAAACATCAAGTTAAGCAGGGGTTTCTGTGTTTTTTGTTTTTGTTTTTGTCGTAAGATCAGAAGTTCAGTTTTGGACCTTAACTTTGAGATTACACTCAGATATCCAAGAGATGGATCTGGTCTAGATACATTAATTGGGTGTATTTGCTATATCTGTATTACTTAAAGAAAGTAGATTGAATGAGATCATCAAGAAATGAGTGTATTCTGACAGAAGAGGGCCAAGGACTGAGCCATGGAGCACTCCAACACTGACAGGACAGCAAGAAGATGATGAAGGAAGAGAAGGAGAAGGAGTGAATAGGAAAGACAAAATAAGACTGAAAATATGTACCGGGGAACGTACAGCAAATGAGGATTCTGAACTGACCAATGGAATTCATTGAATAGAAATCTTGATGAGAACAGTTTCACTGGAGTAATGGAAATGAAAATCTGATTAGGTTTAACAAAGAATGAAGGATTTCTACTCTAGTAATCCTATAGGTAAATTGGATCACCCCTCCAGATAAGGCAAACAAACTAGACAAAATAGTAAAAAAAAAAAACAACCAAACAAACAAAAAAACTTTTCCAGGGGACTGGTGAACTAAAAAAGAAAACTCAGAGAGATATGCAAAGCATTCAGGGATGCCTTTTTCTCAGAGCTGTCTACTGATAATGGAACTGCCAGCTAAAAGATTAAGAAGCAAAGTAGAACTTACAACAAATTCTCAGGGCTGGTGGACAAACATTAGACCTCAGGGTTTGCCAGGGAGTATGAGCCCTGGTTTAAAAAAAAAAATCCCGGACATTGAGTTGGGATCCTGAAGATGATGGAGTGAATAGGAATAGATGGACCCTCCCAGGGATCCAAATTTAGTTCCAGAAGATCTCAGTTTCTCATTAAATTAAGGCAATCAGTGGGGAGGGGGCTGACTTTGCCCCTCAGCGGGTATTTGGCCATATCTGAGACATCTAGTGAGTAGAGATCACAGATGCTGCTAAACATCCTAAAATACAACACAAAAGTATACAGTTAATGGCAACAGTGCTGAGTCAAGAAACTCTGGATTAAGGTGATCTGGAGTTGCTAGTGCCCCTAGCTGCCTCTGGACACTAATAAAATGTTCTTGGGATGAAAATAATGCTATTCTGGGACTCAGGCTATATGTACAATTGGTTGTATACAATGTCTAGTGAGAAGTCAGAAATAATCAGGTACATGAGGAGGTAAGACAATGAGATCATAATTAAAAGGGACATGTATGAAGACACAAAATGAAATTATCTCATGAATTTTATATTTTTAACTTTTTCATTATGGGACATTTCAAACATACACAAAAATAGAAAAAGTAGACATGAAAGAAAAATGAACACATGTATTTATCATCCAGGAATAACAATAAACATTAATTCATAAATACTCTTGTCTCCTCCATCTCCAGTAACACTGAATTATTCTAAGAAATTTTCATAACATTTCAATTTTTTGTATTTCAGCATATATCTCTCAAAGATAAAGAGTATTTTTTAAAATATATGTTATGGACTAAATGTTTGTGTCCCTGCCCAAATTCATGTGTTGAAGCACCAACCTTCAACGTGATGGTATTTGAAGATCTGGCCTTTGGGAGGTGTTTAGGGTTGGATGAGGCCACAAGGGCGGGGATTCATGATGGAATTATTGCCCTGAGAAGAAGAGACATCAGAGAGCTTGTTCCCACTCTTTCTTTCCCCCCATGCGCTTGCATGCACACACACACAAAGCGGTTATGTGAACATACAGCAAGATGGCAGCTGTCTTCAAGCCAGAAAGAGCCTTCTCCAGAATCCAACCATGCTGGCACCCTGATCTCAGACTTCCAGCCTCCAGAAATGTGAGAAAATAAACTTCTGTCACTTAAGCCACACAGTCTATGGAATTTTGTTATGGCAACCGAAGCTGAAGAATCCAATATATAACAATAGTACCCTTATCACTCCTTAAGGAAAAAAAAAACCTTTTAATATAATTCATTATCCAGCAAGAGTTTTAATTTCCTGAATTGCTTCATAAACTGTTTCTAGTTGGATTGTGAGAATTAGGACCCAAACGTTGTTCTCAAGACAAATCTACAAAACAAACATTCGGAGAAGTTTAGCTTCTTGCTTTTTCCTTCCGGAGGAGGCAGTTATCTCCTTCTCCCACAGGTAATTATTTAATTTGTTTTATGATTTAACATTCTATATTTTAAATATAAGCAAAGATACAATTATATTCATAATACCTTCCCATTTCTAAGATAAATAATAGTATACTTATATTTGCTTTAACTGCTTTTGATGTGATACATTTTTTTGTTACAGTTTGCTTCTTAACCTCATAGTAATTTAAATTTATTTCCTCAATCATCTTTATTCATTCCACATCTATTTAAGTAGTTTTTCAATTGTTTAATAAATAAATACACAAATGACAGAAAGGGATCCTTTGTATCTATTTTACATGTTTGAATTAGGAGTTTATAATTTCTCAATTGTTTTTATGAACCATTCCAAAATATCTTTCCAAGTTGGAGTTAAATGATGTGTCTGCATTTTATCAATATTTTTCTTCTCATGTGTTTTGACTTTTTGTTATGAATCTTTAAAAAATAGATGTTAGAAGGCTTTAAAATGTCATTATGTCCCAACAGCCTTACACTGGGGAGGACGTTTGTTACACAAAAACACATTAGAAGGTCCAAGTTTTCATGTGTTTAAAATACTCTATCAACAAGAGGACCCTGAAAAGAAAAAATATTAATAGTTGCAAAATACCAAAGTAATCAGCAATTTTAGGTACTGTGTAAACTGCTTTTACTCTGATGAGATTAAGGGAATGAATTGAATAGGATACATACTCTAAGTTTTTACATGTGCTTTTAAAAAAATCCTTGCAGCTGCTCTGTAAAAGACACTGTTAAGTGAATGATAAGACAAGCCACAGTCTGGTAGAAAATATGTGCAGCAACACATATTTGACAGAGGTCTTGCATCTAAAATATGCAAAGAAGTCTTAAAATTCAACAATTAGAAAATAACCCAATTTCAAAATGGACAAAAGATTTGAACAGACATCTCACCAAAGAAGATATACAGATGGCAAATAAGCATATGAAAAGATGCTCATTTGTCATCAGGGAACCGCAAATTAAAACAACAATACTATACAATTACCTACCGATTAGGATAGCTAAAAAAAAAAAAAAAAAAAAACTGACAGTAACAATGGCTGGCAAGGATATGGGGCAGCAGGACCTCTCACTCACAGCTGCTGGGAATGCTAAATGGTACAGCCACTTTAGAAGACAGTTTGCATTTTCTCACAAACCTAAACAGTCTTACCATACAGTCCAGCAATTGCACTCCTTAATATTTACCCAACTGATTTGTAAAGTCATGTCCACAAAAAAATTGAATGTTTATAGCTGCTTTATTCATAATCACCCAAAACGGGAAACAACTAAGATGTCCTTAATAGGTGAATGGATAAACAAACTATAATACATTCATACAATGGAATACTATTCAGTGACAAAAAGAAATGAGCTGTCAAGCCATGAAATACATAGATGAATCTTCAATGCATATTGCTAATTAAAAGAAGGCAGTCTGAAAAGGCTACATATTGTAGGATTTCAATTATATGACATTCTGGAAAAAGTAAAAACTATAAAGACAATTAAAAATCAGTGGTTTCCAGAGGTATCGGGGGAGGGGAAGGAAGACTGAATATGTAAAGCACAAGGGATTTTTTTAGGGCAATGAAACAATTCTGTGTAATAATATAATGTTGGATATACAATGCTAGGCATTTGTCAGTGTCCTCACATACAGATTTTCTGGTTCTATAAACATGGCAACTTTGTTAAATTCTACTGTATTTCCTCACCATTAAAAGAAAGTCTGGTTTGTTTATAAATGTATACTCTGCCTTACTGAGTATTTTCTGGTAAGGAAAGCTACTGCTCTGGTGAGGCATTAATTAAATCCTAATTCTTCCATTTACAATTTACAGGTGACTGTGATGATTGTGGCTTCTGGCTTCTGGTTCCATTCATTTTAAACCTTGTTTCTCCTTCACCCACATACTTCTGGGGCCGGGTCCATAGGACACATTCGCCAGGGCATCATCACACAGCCTCTGACCACACACCTTTGGGTCATGATGCCCTAGTGAATTGGCACAGTGGTCCGTGGGACAGTTGCTGGAAGCCATTTGCCACACAGAACATCTAATACCTAAAAGATAAATGGAATGACGGTAACTTTTACAAACATGTATTTCTATGTGAATATATTGCTAGGCCCCCTGGTAAATATATTGGTAAGCCCCCTGCTAGGTCCCCTTACATAAAAGACCTATGTTAAGTGAGGACCAAGCATTTAAGCTTCTCCAGCTTCACAGAAAATCAGCCTCCAGGTGCTAGGAGTCATCTACTAATACCTAAAAGATAAATGGAATGACGGTAACTTTTACAAACATGTATTTCTATGTGAATATATTGCTAGGCCCCCTGGTAAATATATTGGTAAGCCCCCTGCTAGGTCCCCTTACATAAAAGACCTATGTTAAGTGAGGACCAAGCATTTAAGCTTCTCCAGCTTCACAGAAAATCAGCCTCCAGGTGCTAGGAGTCTTTGGAAGTTCCTTTAATTTTTTTCACTTTTCAAGGTGAATAGCAATCGGGATTGCTAACAGTGAGAATGGGGAATGAGGTGGGTGGTTTGGGAGAGAAAATAATATATGAAATAGCTATGAGAATGGAAATAGACTAGGGAAATATAATTATTGAGGAGCATTAGTGACCCACCTGAAGTTCATGGGAAGGAATTTATAGAGAAACCAGTAGGCATGATGGTATACTGTACTGCAGCCATGTTTAGCCACACAAGTATAGACAAAGAGTGGTGGAGAACTGGATTTGAGCAGGGGCATCATTTACCAAGCAAATATTAGGAAGTGGGGGGGATCAAGGGAGAAGAAGCTGCAAGCAAGAGAATGATTCTAATGCTGGATATGAATTTTAACCTGCATAAGGAGAGGAGAGGGGATATCAAAGGTTGACAGTTAGTGGATAATGGTAGAATCAATAGATTGACAGGCCTTGTGGATCAAAGGATCATTGGAATTGAATCCATGAGGGAGTACACTGGAAAGATACAAAGTGGCGGCAAGAAATGGGATGCATGGAATTGAGATATGGATGAGTTGCTGTTATTGGAAGTGACAAAGCCTACAGGGTGACCATCGGACTAAGTGGCTAGGGTGGTGTTGAGGACTGGCTCACTAAGAGAGACGTTTCAAGGACCAGAAGGGACAGGGTGTTGAAAGGATCATTTATATGTGTATCAAAATCCCACGAAATAAGACAGGAGTACAGATGAGTTGAGTGACAGTGAACTAGGTGCTCATACCATCAAGAAATGAAGGAGAAGAACCTGAGAGTTAGTACATGAAAGCAACAGTGAATAGCAGTGGGTATGTAATCTGATAACATGAGATTCAAATCTGGGAGGGATTAGGGAGTGATGACCCAGAAGCAGCAATGAGGACCAGAGAACCCACTGCCAGACCCAGTGACAGTTAATGGAGGAAACACGGCCAGCAACTGAGAGGGCTGAAGAGGCAGATATATCCTCAAAAGAGAGCCTTATTTTCATTTTGAAGGAAAAGTTCTAAAAGTACATTGGATTTTGCTAAGTATGGACTGGAATTCCAAAAGGCACACATTATAGTACAATTTCAACGTCCATCTATAATTTCCTGGCTATGGTAGTGGATAAAGGTTTATCTGGGCTGATGCAGAGTGTTACACATTCTTCTAATAAATGGGAAAAGTAAGGTTAGAGAATAGTATTACATAAATATGTATGTACACATAGTTTTTCTGAGGGTTAACAAGAAATACCTGTTTTCCTCTGGAGGAACGAACTTTAATGTTGGAGGGAGAATTTTACCTTTATTTTATACTCTGCTGTAGTACAATATTGCAATGCATGATGATGTGAGACAAAATATGAATACTTATTGGGTCTTTGATATTAAGGAATTATTTTTAATTTTTCTTAGTTGTGACAAAGGTATTGATTATGTTTTTAAATTTATAATTTAGAGATACACATATAAATATTTACAGATCAAATAGCCTAAAAATAATATGAAAGGGGTGGTGGGTAAGGAGTGTAATAGGTGACTTAGATAAAATAAGATCATTCAGCAGTTAAGTAAGATTGAAGCTAGGTTATGGTTACATGGAAGTTCATTACACTACTCTACTTTTGCATATATTTCAAATTGTCCACGATAAAAAGTTTTAGAAAATAACTTTTAACTTATCGAATATTGCAATAGGTAATATCTATTCAGATCAAATTTTGTTTCAATTCCATGCTTTATCATTGCATTAAATTTGGGGAATGCAATGATATAAGTCTTCACGGTCCTAGTCCTCATGTTGTTTATAACTTAAAGGGGAAAACAAACAATCAGCAACCCCCTCTGCCCCCCCCAAAAAAATTATGAGATGTGTCGAGGAAGGCCTTATAAACCATGTTGAGTTGGGTTTGGTCCTGAAAAATAATGAGAAGCCATTTCAGTGTTTTAATCAGAGAAAACTATTATCAGTTGTCTCCATATTATTCACTCTAACATGAGGAACTGATTGAAAAAGGGCTAAATAGTGGAGGAGTGCGATCAGTTACAAGGCTATTATCGTCTAGGCTTATATTGATGGAAGTTTGTAATCTAAAGCGTGAGCAGAGGAGGAAAAATCAGCAAAGAAACTGAAAAGAAATGGTGGGTGAGTACATGTGATGTCATAAAGCTAGAGGGATGTGGTCTCAGGAGTCCAATACCAACCAGGGGTTAGGCAGGATCATTATTGCCGAAACCACATAAGCCATAATTGTGTATGATCTTGCCATTCCGTCCCTCTTCTCAGAAATACGCAATGGCTTCCTAAGAATAATCTGCTCTCCCTGTGGCATTCAAGGCTCTGGTCTCATCTCACTGTGTATCTCTTTATGCACTGTATGCTCAGGACACACTGGTTGGATTTGATGGGATAAGCTGAGAAATTTTAAAACTTCTTGCTTTGGAAAACACTGCTCAGGCTGGGCATAATTATCCTTCTTTATCAAAATTTCTCATCCTTGTAAATCTTAGCCCAAACACCAACGCCCCCATGATCATCACTAGTCTATCCATTTCTTCTTCCTGTGTGCGCCAAGTACATTAACTAGACCGCAGTTTTGTTTTTTAATTAATTAATTAATTTATTTATTTTTGGCTGTGTTGGGTCTTCGTTTCTGTGCGAGGGCTTTCTCTAGTTGTGGCAAGCGGGGGCCACTCTTCATCGCGGTGCGCGGGCCTCTCACTGTCGCGGCCTCTCCTGTTGCAGAGCACAGGCACCAAACGCGCAGGCTCAGTAGTTGTGGCTCACGGGCCTAGTTGCTCCGCGGCACGTGGGGTCTTCCCAGACCAGGGCTCGAACCCGTGTCCCCTGCATTAACAGGCAGATTCTCAACCACTGCGCCACCAGGGAAGCCCTAGACTGCAGTTTTGCACTTAGATAATTACTTCACTGTGGCTTTATGCAGTTGACAGTGGTTTTCCTATCTTCTCCCCAACTAAGTTAGAAACCCCTTGAGATTCAACAATGTATTAATTCAACTTTACCTTCTTTGATTACTTTACCTATCTTCCTTGATTACTTAACCAATACATATTTATTGGAATAAAATGATTTATCTCCTTTTGTGCATATTACAACAAAATCTAGATTTATGATAATGTTTCCATAGAAAAATTTGAGTTTAGCTTAAATTCTCAACCATGTTATGAACATGTGTGATAATAACTTTAAGATAATGACAGGGCAAATTTGAGTGCATAAAATTCTTTATTTAGAACAATAAAGTATGTGTATATATAATGTAATTTCAAATTCAAACCTGTATAAAAAAGGGTCAGGACATAAACCTATTTTAAAAAGTACACCTACAGTACATACACATACACATCACATTTTACAACCTTTTTTATTTAACTTTAGTCATAATAAAACTGTAGAATAATGTTGACATACATTTACATTACAATATGCAAACTCCAATCTATGACTGAACTAGCAATATATCTGTGCATCCATCTAAATGTCTGAATACTTTAAGTCCATTGATTTAAAAAATAGTGGCAAGTGGACACTATAATCACACATTAATCCTTAGAATATAGGAGAATAGGGTATTTTGATTGGAAATTTTTATTTAGTGAGTCATAGCTCAGAAATCAAGTAACTGAAAATACTATGTTTTTTAGTTTAAACAATTTTATTTTAAAAAACAACATAAGATGAAATTGGAGATGGCGGTTATAAATACATGTACAATGCTTAGGAAACATTTTAGGATCAAGAATATCCATTTTAATATGGATTATTTCTAAAAAAGTATCTTGTTAGGAAATGAAAGTACCATTATTTTATCTTTACAAACAAAGGCATTTCCAGCAACGCCATAAACTGTGTGATCAAACACCACAAATAAACTGGCTGGAATTTCAATCTGAATGTTTATATTTTAATGCCAATTTCAGAATAATACTGTTTCAAAACAAGCTGGCTTTCTTTAAAATTCTTATCCCACTTTCCAATTCTGAAATATAATTTATGTTTTACCCATCTCCAAATGGATTCTAAAGTATCTTTTTGCACTTAAAAACTTTATGAGCATCTTACATTTTCTGCTCTTAGCTTTTAAGAAAATGAGAGCATTTAAATGCTTAATTTGGTACACTTCCAAATGTTACACACATCTCATCCTTTCTTGGGTAAAATGTACTCTTGGTTTTCATTCTTCAGAGGTGATCCAAAAATGTTTATTTAAGCAAAGGAAAAAGCCATCTCTTGTGTAAGTGGTTATCCGACTCACCCTACAGGAGACTGATTTTCACTTTTACGAATGGACCCTATTTACATTACAAACAAGAACAGCCATAGCTTTTTATGTTCAAATTGCTTATTCACAGAGATCAGAGTTAGATATTTTATATGTGATAGTTTCAGCTCTATTTTATCATCTTTGTCAGTCACATATCAATAGGTTTCTCTCATACCTATGGTAGGACCTGACTTCACCACATAGATAATTAAAAATTGAGAGCCAAAGAAGGGCAGTGATTTACCAATACCTGTTAATGGCAGAGTGGAAGCTCCTGACAATTTTTCCTAACATCCATCCCACTATGTCAAACTGCCTTCTTGAAAAATATATTTCTTAGTTAAATTAGAATAGGTAGGGAATGGCTAAAAGCCCCATACTGGAATTACATTTTGAAACCAGAACCTAGCTTCAGAAAAACATTAAGAAATATCCATGAATTCTGAATGGATTTTTCTATTAATTTAAAACTTCGTTTGAATTAGAATACCAAAATATGCCACAAAGTTTCTCCAAAGTACTTTAATTCTTACTAAAAGCAGATATTTCATTGTGAACATACTTTATCATACATTGTCATTTTTCACATAGTTAATCCTTTTCAAAGAGAATAGGGTACTTGTTCTGTTAAAGTATTGAAAAAAATAACTTGTTTCTGACTCATTAGAAAGTGGCTGTGTGGTAAGCACATCAGATTATAATACAAAATCAAGCAACGCTTTGATATCACAGGGCAGGCACCGTTTATCAGTGCCAGTTTCTCTATAGATTTGGGTTCTACCACAGAGGTACAAAGCTTAATTATACTTTACACTAAAGTATAATTTAGAATCTGCAGACTTCTGAAACCATTTTAAAAGACAATTTTGAAACATTACAACAGAGAACTATCAGATACATGGCACCAATTTAAAAGGTGATTTCACAGTTTAAGATGTCAGTTGTGAGTTTTCCATGATTTATAAAGGATGTTCAGAACACATATTGGATAAAATAAAGACATATATGTATATATATATTTTAATCTCCAAGTAGATATGACAGTTCATTCCCAAGCAACTACCAACCAAAGTAATGTTCAGCATTTTTCTATTGTTCGTGTATTTTACTGAATTTTAGTGTTTTAAAAATTGGTAATCCACACAACTCTCAATGAACCAATACATTTAATTAGGCAGAATACATCTCCCCTCGCCTACCATGCCAGATTTCATAACTTGCTGAATTTGTTTATTTAACCCTATCGATTAGGACCATGTCCTTGTGTGTTAAAACCCAGCTACCAGCTTTGAGAACAAAAGTACATCTATTATACTCTAAAGCTCATTAAGCAGCATTTTTACATACTTACAAAAACTGAAACCATTGCTGAAACAAACTATTAGATTGAGAAGTATCAATCTTCTCAATCGACACATGACCTACACACATACTCATGTTAATCTATGTCTATTTTCTTCAAAACAATCAATATCACACACTGAGACAGGTCCTTTCAGCCATTAAATTGATCTCTGGTTTTATTATATATAATCGGTTGTACCATGGGATATTTGAGGGACTGAATAAATTAATGCAGCTTCCCAAAGCATCTGGGTTGTATCTTAGAGACATGACTAGTGTTTGAGGAACCACAGCACTTTAGAGGAGGGATCGTAGAAATCATCTGAGCTCTTTGGTATAAAAAAGAGCAAAGGCCACTTACTAGAGTTGTATTTGAATTAGCTTTGAACATAAGCTAAAATCCAACTCTACTAGAAATTCTTGGACTTTTGAAAACAAAGGAAAGATAGCAGTTTTTCATGCCCTTCTCTATCACTGCATTGAAAACAGTCACGTGACGGTGATAGACATGGCAATGATGTTATCACAAGGATCAAGTTAGAATGGAAAGCTCTGGCTTCCTTTATGTGTACGTTTGTGATATATTAAAAGAATCGTCATCAAAATAAACCAAAAGAAATCATTCTTTGACCTTAGTCAGATGTTCCTTTGAAATAAAAAAAAAATTGGCAAGGGAAATTCACTTAATGTCTTACAAGTTCTGGTTTAAAAATGCAATGTCCATCTTGGGAATTCCTGCCAAGTTCACTCAATATGACAAAAACGCTATCGCATATTTTAATAGCAAACTGACATGCGTAACTACATAAAGCTTTCTTTTTATTTTTAACTCATAAACCTTAATGAATACAGAGTGCCTGATTTTAAATAAATGGATCCTTTAAACAGATAATGGTGATTATACTATAAATAACTAGTTTCCTGATCCCCTGCATTCTTGTAAAAGCCAAGTCACGTAGTTTTCAACACCCATAGTAGCATGTGAGTGTGGTTATCTAACCATAGATACTAAATATCATAATTTATATTTACTGTCTCCCACAGCAGAAATTGAAAATGCGGCCTCCATACATTCAGTGATTTCTCCTAAGTCCCTTTACATAACTCTGTAATAGTTTTCGAATATAAACATTTTGTAATATAATTTGCAAGCACAATTTGTACACGCCATAGTGGTCAAGGGCAAAGGCTGACTTCACCAGGGGTGCCAGATGCCCTCCTCGGCAGACTGTTCTGTTGGTCAATGTCCACAGCTTCTTCGTGTGATGACTCTTTCGGAGTCTCTCCTCTGCAAAGGCATCACTGTTGTAATTCAGTACTGGCTCCCCTGCATGACTAAAGTCAGACAACCATGTCCATTTGTCTAGTGGGATACGGGCGAGCTCACTCTGTGTCAGAAAGAGACCAAGCTCAGACCCATATCAGTCATTGATCAGCCCCTATAAGGCTGACCTGCTCTTACTCCCACCCTCTTTTCCCACTGCTTTCTAAATGAACAGTGGCTGATGCTAAAGAGTGTTTGTTTTTTTGAATTTTTTCTAGATCCCTTTGATAAAAATGACGACCCCCACTATCCAGGCTGAAATCTACTTGCAGGGACCAAGATAACTATGAACTGCAGGTTGTAACTGTAAAATAAAGCTATGTGGTTTTTCAACAATTAGACGTTTCTGGAGGCATGCAAAATGGTACGTGCAGTCTGGGACACGTGCTTTCTCTCCCAACATCAGCTGCAAGTTCTAATTGAGACCACAGATCCGCCAGGTCCTTAAAATAGAGTCCTGCTCCGTGCAAGTTCTTCTTTACAGGTGATTATGCCAGTTTCATAGTAAAACACTTTGTTCCAATTTCTGAATCATCCACATAGTCATGGGTAGCAAGAACAGATAAAGATGCGGTCTGTCACTCCAGACAGAATAGGAATTTGTTTAAAGCTGCTTCATTTATGAAGCAAACATGAACTGTTACCCGCCTAGAGAAGAGAAGGAAAAAGAGAGATTATAGCATATCTGCTTTCTGCCTTCTTTTCATCCTCAGTAGCTGAATTCATGACTACAGAATGAGTAATAGATTTACAACGTATGCTTCACTTACACAGCCTAAAATAACTTGACAAATGTTTCCTAGATGCAGGGATCAGTCACTCGCTGATCTCCCTAGTAACATTTCACATAATCTGAAATGATCTTACTCTTTACTGAGTGTCTCTTCCCATTAGAATGTAAACCCCATGAGGAACATAGAGCTTTCGTTTATCTTTTTCACTGCTGTACTCCAACACCTAGAACAGTGCCTGGTACAAAATAGATACGGGTGTCCCCTGCTTTTCAAAGTTCCCTTTATACCACTTTGCTTTTTACAGAAGACCTACTTTAGTACCTGTTTTCGACAAACGAAAGAAATCCAAAGAGGATTTTTGCTTTTATGAAAAAAAGGCAAAAAGAGACCATCACATTCAGGGTTTGTTCTGCAGTGAGCCTACAGTGGCAGCGTGCACCACCAGCAGTGAGAGTGGCACCGCCAAGTTCCTTCCCCGGAACTACACTTAGCATCTCAGCATAAAGCCACCATAGCTTTGAATTGTGTCTATGAGCATCTGTGCTTTACATCGATTTATTTTATGCATCCCATTAGCAAGATGTATCCTAAGGTGATTGCTTCTTTGCTTTAAGCCATTTTGGTTTAAGACAGGTTTCATTGGAATGCTCTACTTTTTTTTTTTCTTTTTGTGGTACGCAGGCCTCTCACTGTTGTGGCCTCTCCCGTTGCGGGGCACAGGCTCCGGACGCACAGGCTCAGCGGCCATGGCTCACGGGCCCAGCCGCTCCGCGGCATGTGGGATCTTCCCGGACCGGGGCACGAACCCGCGTCCCCTGCATCGGCAGGCGGGCTCTCAACCACTGCGCCACCAGGGAAGCCAGGAATGCTCTACTTTTGCATAGCGCTGGAGGGGGCCACTTGTACTCAATAAATATTTCTTGAACATAGAGTGGATGAATGAATACCCTGTGGCTTTCATACCCCCAAGCACACCACAGATTATCTCCATTTCTGATAAGAGGGTTATCAATCTATGTAGCCTTGAACTTCTCTAACAAGACTGCGAAGAGGTTGTTGTAAACAGGCGGGGTGAGGGGAGAGGGCCTGAAGAACAATGGCAGTGTTCAGGGTGGAGAAGTGGAGATTGATGGAGTGGCATGAAAGAGATATCTGGGACAGGTGGAGAGGCTGATCAGAGGCCACCCACAAATGACAGCCTTCTAGCCACAGATCAGTGCCAGTATCTTGACTGCCTAGCCAGGTTCTAGCAGTCACTTCCCCCAACTGAGGAAATAGCAGCAGTAAGATCTCCTTCAGTACTGTCAGCCAAAAAAAGAAAGATAGAAATCCTGGCACCACATCCTGACAAAGCCTCTGGGGAAGTTCATTTGGCCTCAGCACAGCTTACTCTACTTGCTGAAGCATGAAAGCCAGACTCTGTTTTAGCTTTTCAGTGCTGGTGTTAAAACCACTGAGCTTTGGACTCAGCTTTCAGATTTTTCACCTTTCAAGTGAAGTATTTGTACTTCCTTATCTTTTTTTTTTTTTAATTATAGGCAGCATTTGCATGCTATCTTCAATCAAAACCCCTAAATAAATGTGTATTTTACATTTAGTTTCTTCCCTACTCTTTTCCTATTTTGTCCTTATTTATCAATCCCAGAACCAGAGATCACTGGTTTTAAAATGTTTGAGATCATTACATAGGCTATATATAAAACTTTATAGTATGAGTGATAAGAAGTACAGTGTTTTTTTCCAGTAATATGCTAAATGTATATTACTGTAATGTAATATATGAAACGTATGCAATCATTAAATGTAATACATTGAAAATGTAAATATACAAAATGTAATAATATACTAAAAACCATATTACATGACAATTTACCAGAGAACTCTAATTTAAATAGAAAACCTGTATTTAGGAAAGCAGAATTAAATACTGAAGGAAAAATTAACAGGCATTAAGAGCAAATTTCAGAAATGCAAATTACCTAGCAGATATTTTAAAAATAAAACTTGGTTAGAAAAGCAGAAGGAAATCACAAAAAAGCAAAATATATATATGTATTTTGAAAAAGCTACAAATAACTTGAAACTCTAAACGTAAGCGTAGAGAAGCTAGATTGGAAATCTATTTTGATTATGTTTTTGGATCATTTAGCAAAGAAAACAAATTTAAAAGCCAACAAATGGTTTCCCATAGAACGAAACTACCATTTTTATAATAATACCGTGGATTCTGGCAACAACCTCATGAAATAAATAGGGTGAGTAGTATTATCCCCTCATTACATTTGAAGAATCAGGGGTTAAAAGACAACTGACTCATCCAGGAACCTCCAGCTAGTTAAGGTGCAGATTAGACCCAAGTCTAATCCCTTCTAATCCTCTGCATCACAATGTATCTACAGAAAGCGAGCTCCAAACCAAAACCTTCAAAGTTCTAGAAATTCTTAGGAAATATGTGGTAAAGAGTCAAAGATCTGGCCATTGGTAACCAACCATTATTGAGTCCTGTGCAATAAATGTCCAGGCATAACTTGCCCTCATCCCTATTCCAATTCTAGGATCGACTTTCTTCTGTCTTAGATCTACTGGAAACTTCCAGGTTGTGTTTCTTTTATGAATCTCTCCACCAGCCTAATTATAATAAGAATTACTTTCTAGGGATTTCCCTGGTGGCCCAGGGGTTAAGAATCCACCTGCCAATTCAGGGGACATGGGTTCGAGCCCTAGTCTGGGAAGACGCCACATGCCGCGGAGCCACTAAGCCTGTGTGCCACAACTACTGAGCCTGCGTGCCACAACTACTGAAGCCCACGTGCCTAGACCCCGTGCTCTGCAACAAGAGAAGCCACTGCATTGAGAAGCCCGTGCACCACAACGAAGACCCAACACAGCCAAAAATAAATAAATAAAATAAATTTAAATAAAAAAAAAAGAAAAAGAAATTACTTTCTACACTTACCATGCTGGGATAAGTCCCTAACACCGCCATCTCAGTATCTACAAACTCATGCTATTTACCGTCAACCAAACTGGGCCTTCTCCGTGATTACACGGTCCTTCTCCCAAGGTGTCAATTAAAATTCTTTGTGGATGACTTCCCAAACCCCAATCTATTATTTCCAGCCCTTAACTGTACTCTGAATTTCCAGTGAAGCATATTTGGCCACTGGTTAATAATTACTAACGGCTCCTCCCATTTTTTTCTATTGGCACTGCCATCTGGTTAGTCCCATAGGCTCCAAATCATCCCTGATTACCGCCTGTGATGTCAAGCCTCACATCCCATCAGGAACTAGGACTTGTTTATTGTTTTACTGCAGTGACTCCAAAATGGCCTATGCTTTCCTATTTCCGTGGCTATGACCCTAGTTCAGGTTGTCATTCTCTCACATCTGTTTTGAAGATTGGCCTCCTAAGTGGACTCCTTGACTCCAGGTCACCACTCCCATCCATCTGGCCACGCCAACGTCTGATTACTTTCCTAAACCGCTGCTTTGACTGTATTACTGACGTCTTTTCTAAACCCTCCAACAACTCCTTATGTTACTCAATAGAGTGTAAGCCCTGTACTTGGAATTCAGACCCTGTTTCAAACTGATGCCCATCCTTTCTCAGCATTTTAACCCTTTATGTGTACTTCTACTGGAGTCCAGCTGTACAAACTCTTGAACACAGTCTGTACTTTCGGCTCCCTGATTTAACTTATGCCATTTGCAGTATCTGGATTTACCCCTTCCCTATTGCCAGTAAAATTTTAGCAATCGTCCAAGATCCAGTTCCATACAAATGCCACTTCCATCACCCATACAATAAAGCCTTTCTCCGAGTGACTTCTCTCCCCTGTTAAATAAGACAATTGTATATGGGTGGTACAATTCTATGGGATGCCATCTGTACCATTCATTATCTAGAGCTATGTTCAGGGCACATCCTGTACAACCATATGCAGTGGCTTTGCCTTTGACTCCTTATTGCATTTCTTTGTCAGCTCCTTTTGTTGTTTTTTAACCAAAAGCTCCTTTATTCTGTTTTAAAATAGGTTATTATGCATATGTCTTATCTCCTTTTGTAGGCCATAAGCAATTTGAGGACAGAACTAGGTTATAGTAAGCTTTGCATCCAACAATGCATGTACTAGAGCTTGTTGGTGTCACATTTGTGGTTAGAATGAAGAGTAAAATTGTGCTATGATCTACTCTTTCTCTTAAACTGTGCTACACGCAACCCAATAAATGAAAAATTCTTCTGGGATGCCACATACGTATACTTGTCATCACCTAGTTGACTAAGTACATTTTTAACTTTTTGGAGAGATAATTTCACGGTTGATGTCAAATAAACACAGCTTTTGTATATTTTCTCTTAGAGGCAACTTCTTTTGTTTCTGGTTCGTTATCTACATTCCTTCCTTGTATTTAAAATATCAAATCCTCCTCTTCATTTTCCAATTATAGGTTGGAGAACTATTCCATATGTTTTCTATTCTAGTGTTCCAATATTTGTCCTGGTTTAATTTGTTTTAGTTTGTGAAACTTCTATTTCAGGGAGAAATCCTTGCCACAAACCTGAGTCATTCCTTATATTTCCCCTTTTTGTTAAGCAAGAAAATGACTATAATCCAAATTATATCCAATTTTTAAAATATATAATTACAACTCCACATTTCATTTCTATCTTGGTACTTCTGACTACTGTTCTTCTTATTTCTTGGCATATTTCCTCTCCTACCATGTCACAGTCTGTTCTCCCAAGCCTTTCCCTCCGCCACATCTCTTTCCCCAAATTATACTCAAATTTCCTTGGCAGGTTTTACCAAACCTCTGTTGGTACAAGGAACAGGCTTTCTCTATACAACGGGTACTCAATAAATGGTTACAAATGATACATATATATTTTGACTTCGGGGTTTGCAGATTCATGATAATGAGTTGCTTCTCTTTTCTTCCTTTTATCTATCTTGCCCTCAGTATTTGAATTCTTATTTACTTCTACCTACACAGTCTATTTTTGTTTTTACTCCATAAATTTTATTCTCACGTTACTGCAGTTCTCTGAGGTATTCATCCATCATCTCTCCATTCATTTATTCAACAGATACATTCATCACTTGCATGTGCAAAGTGTAAACTATATAGTTTAATGGGATTCCAAAATGAAATTCAGAAACCAATCCTGTCCTCTAAGAGTTTATGGTTTAGAAGAGGACACAAAACATCTACGTAAGTGGCTGTGAGTAAGTAATGTCTATGTAAGTAACGGTAACTAATACCATATTAGTATTGTATGAAATGTAATACAAAATATAATTAGAGGGCCATAAAAGAGAGATTACTTTCATTTGGGAAGTCAGCTTTTTGGAGGTGGTGGTTCTGAGCTGAGCCTTGAGAGATCTTTGCAGAGATGGTGGGGAGTAAGACCATCTATTTTACACCAGCTCCTCAATATGTGATGAGTTTATTTCTAAACAATTTGGGGCTTCTTTAACCTGTCTAATTTCATTCGTTTAATTGTATGAGTAATATTTCAGATTTTAAGAAAAATAATTTAGCCATTTCCCATATGACTGTATTCCCCCTTGCTGTACATACTTTGCTGTCCTACTGACCAAAATCAGCAAATTAAACACATACATACACATACCAGATAAAAATAAACTTTACTGCACTTTTTAAAAGATTGTTTTAAAACATCTTATTTTATTGCCGTAAGAACACTTTTAACACAAGATCTACCCTCTGAACACAGTTTTAAATACACAATGTAGCTTTTTTTAAACTCTAAGCATTATGTTGTATAGCAGGTCTCTAGAACATATTCCTCTTGCAAAACAAAAAGAACCTTAAAAAAAAAAGGCTACTTTAGCAGAGCTATCTTCCTTACCACTTGGTAAGATTTTCATTTAGGGTTTATTTATTCACTCAGTCACTTCAACAGACATTTACTGAGTGCCTGCAATGCTTAGGCAACAAGTGAGGTACTTGTGAGGAGATATAGCAAGAACCAGACAGACTCAGTTCCTGTCCTTGTATGTTCCCTGACTAGTATGCGTCAGTTGCTTGACTACAGCTGCTTTAAAATGCCATCTCTCTTTCTCCTAGACAAGTGCCCTGGGCTTTTCCATCATAATCCATTCCCCAAATGTCACAGGACAAATGCCACAATTAAACACCACATCACCTATGTGCCAAAACAGGACCCCAGTGATGCCATCCAAAAGCAAACCACAGAGAACACTACTTGAGCCTTTAAGGTTCAATTAACCATTTAATGTGTAGCTGGTGGCTGTCTGGCTTAAGGGAACTGAAACAGCAGATGGGGAAAAAAACAGTAGGTTTGTACTGGGATTGGAGGTCAAAGAAATATGTTTCTTGGAATAACAATGATTTCAGCTTGGGGAATACTGCACCTGAAAATAAAAAGGGTCAAGTGAAGGGTTTATTCCTTAACAGTGCTGGACAGGAAGCATGAGCCTAGAGAGAGCTAGGATGGGAGGAGAAGAAAGAGAGGGTGCTATTCGTGCTCCAGACGTGGTGATCAAGGACATGATTCAAGGCAAAAATGAAGTCCGTGTAATAGCAGGGTTAAAGTGTTAGAGGCGTATGCCACATAATTACTATTATTATGTGATGTTATTTTGGGTTGTTGAAAAATGCTGTTTGATAAAAGTGAGTTCCTGGAGGAGACAAGAGGCTCTGTGACCCAGTTTCCCTGGGGACGTTTCCATCTAGAGAGAAATCTCTGAATCTGGGACAGAAGGGAAAGCTGGAAGGACAGTGACCTGTAAGGAAAAGGTGAAGCTCACCAGAGACCATGTCTATAATAATCGGGCAAGTAAACGATCCTCTAACCACGAGGGAGTGCAGGGGAAGAACTGAAGATTTAGGAAGATGAAAGAACACTCATACATCACTATAATAAATGGGGGTTCATGAGCAGAACAGAATTAACAGTGAGTTGGCAGAAGTACAAATGTGAAGAGAATGCATGACGTTGGATCAGGCTAGTGTCATTCAGGGTGCCCCCTGCACCGCGTCTGCAGCTTGGGAGTTGAGAAAGTAGACAGGAGAGGGGAGAGGAGCTATAAACATCAGAGCCCTCTGATCATGTTTTCCTAGTCTCCCTTCTCCCCAGGCCCTTCACAGACCCACACAATCACAACAGGTTATCTGTCCCCGGTTTACGTTCAGTGTGTCCTGGGCTCTGGACTGTGACGAGGCACAAGTATTACCAGTCATGTGGCAGGTGGCACTTTACCTTGACAATTTCCCACTCCTACTGTATGGGATTTTGACCTTTTCTCCTTTTCCCTAAAATACCAGGGCAATGTTTCTGATTTTTGCTTGTTTCAGCATTTAACAAATGAGATACTTTTCCTATCATGTTATAGTAATCACACCTAACTGAAATTGATTTTATTTACTCTTCCTCTATTAACAGTATTTTATTTTAGTCCTACTTTGCCCCTTGTCTAATTTATTTTCTGGCCTCAAAAATAGGAAACACTCAGAAATTCCCTGGTGGCCCAGTGGTTAGGACTCCATGCGTTCACTGAAGGTGCGGGTTCAACCCCTGGTTGGGGAACTAAGATTCCCCCAAGTCCCAGTGGCGCAGCCAAAAAAGAAAAAAATGAGGGAACACTCAACTGTTAATGCTTTGTATATCTCCCATACAAGATGAATCCACTAAACTGGAATAATACTGCTTGCCTTTCAAAACTTGAGAATGCACAATTCAATTACGTAACAGCTTCAGCTAACATACAGACCCCAGCTTGATAGAAGACTTAATAAATTTTGGTGTCTAGGATGCTGTATAGTTCTTGTTGTATCTTTTAGCTTGAATTCTTAAAACTTACCAATGTACGAAAGTAACAGTGTTGATACAAGCCACAATTACACTTCTTGAAACTCTCTCTCTTTTTCTTGCAACATACTGAAAAAGAATAAGAAACATGCTTATTTGCATTTAGACAGAGATTCTGAAGTAACCATGATCTGGGCATTATAAAGGGCAGTTTTTATTTTTCTGTAAATACAGTAGCAAAAGATTGCAAAATTGAGTGGGAAGCTTACCTTCATAATATTACTATAGGGAAGAGGAAAGGCTTCATCTGCTTCCACATAGTCTCCCCAAGTAGTTAAAAAATTCTCTACGCATATGCAGACACACGTACGGAAAATGCTTATATGCACTTAATTTGTGAATATGTACACATGCAGCATGATATAAGAGAAAATAACATGCCAAATGAAAACTATAACTGAATGTAAAATCAAAGCGTTGGTCCTGGAGCAGTATGGGATAGGGTAAAAAAGTGATCAGCGTCAGCTACCATAAGTGGCAAGGTCTCACAAAACAATTTTTGTATTTGGCTTTGAAGAAAATACTGAGTAGGCTGAGAAAAATTAAGGGCTCTGGCAGCCAGAGTGAGGTCAGCTATATGAAGTATGCAAGAGAAAAATCACTGAAAGTATCTTGACTAGGAAGTGATATTAAGAATGGGGTTTACAGAAGAATGAGACAAAGGTGGAGTTTAGAAAGGCCGAGGAAAAGAAAGATTCTGTGGTAGCAACTCAGTCAAGACATAATAAAGATATGGATGAAGATAATGACTATTGCCAAAGAAAGAGCTAAGCATTTCTTGGCTATAGTGTGGAAAGGAGGAGAATTAGCAAACGTGCCTCCTGAGCTCCATGACCAGGAATGTGAGCAAGGTTCTGCTGTTTATAGAAATAAAGAGAGCAGAGATGATACCGTAAGAAGGGTTATGAAGACAATTACGTGAAGATATTTCCCAAGGAAATGGAGATGTAAGATTGAAGAGACAATGAGAGATCAGAAATGTGGATAAAACTTGGAAGACATCAGTTGGGAGCTGCCATCATGAGAGTGAAACACTTCTTAAAGATGTTATGAGGGCTTCCCTGGTGGCGCAGTGGTTGAGAGTCTGCCTGCCGATGCAGGGGACACGGGTTCGTGCCCCGGTCCGGGAAGATCCCACATGCCGCGGAGCGGCTGGGCCCGTGAGCCATGG
>NC_041219.1:22781428-22788421 GCF_002837175.3 Physeter macrocephalus
TGCTCCGCAACGGGAGAGGCCACAACAGTGAGAGGCCCGCGTACCGCAAAAAAACAAACAAAAAAACGAAAAAAAAAAAAAAAGACGTTATGAGCACATGCACCGTATGTGAAGCGGCAAGGTCAAGCTTACTTATGCACGCATTTAGTAAAACAAAATACCTTATCTCATTATCCTCTTCATTAATCTGTATATTTTCAACTGCCCTTGTAAGATTTGGTTGTTTCTTCTGGGAAGAGAACAGTGATATATACATATATTGTAAAAATATCAATATATCATGTACTATTTAAGAGGTAAACAGTCTCCACTTCTATGTTTTCATCAGCATGCAGCATATAAAAATACTTTTGCAATAAGAAATTATGAAAAATGCACGGTTTTATCAACTCAGCATTTTTAGGATGTTGGCGATGAAAGAATAATAAACTGAAAGATTTAAATAGTAATCAAATTAAAAAGATTTCAAAAAGCTGAGTTGCAGTCATTTAGCACATTTAAAAATTTTAGACAGGCTTCAAGACAAAGAGAAGAAAAGAGGAGAAATACAAAAGAGCAGATCATACAAATGGCATCTCTAGCTGGTTTTAATCAAATCATCATATGATTTTTCAGCATATTTCTTCCTTTTTATATTTAGTTCAGGCTAATAAAACCAGTTTGCATTTTCTTATGTATGCATTCTCAGCTAGAGGGGTGGTCTTCAAAGCATAATGAGGAACGGGGGAACCTTTCTAAGATGCATGATCTGTAGAGGTTATGAATTAAATCATATCCCATCTTACTGTTTTCTTGGTAGGATCCTTTCTTAGAAAAGGGCAGTTTGTTAGCTAATCATTGATGTAATATAGTATGAACAAATAAATATATAAAGTTCAGAAATTTTGTGATCAAGGGAAAAAAAAAAAAAGAATAGCAACACTTACCTTCCAGTATAAGGCTCCAAAAGCAAACCCAATTACAAGAGAAAAGAATGCTGGCAATGCTACGGCTGCCCATTGTAGGTTGGAGTCTTCAATGGGATTTGAGGCCTTCCCTGTAATTTAAACAGTACAGTGGTGAACACAGTATATCCATGCCAGAGGTTTTGCTCTTCTCCTGTGGTTGTTCCCAACTGTTTCCGAAATGTACTCTTGACCTATCTGTTTAAAATATTTAAAACGCTGATTTTCCTGCTTGCAATACAAGTCCATGTAGTCTCCAAAAGATACAAGTTGAAAAAAGAAAGAAACCCCACAGACAGAGGGCTATTTGACTTGGTTAATGCAGACCCATATGGAACACAGATGACATATACCTGCAAATGATTTATATCATCAAGCAAATCCATCTTCCATGCCTTTATCTTCTAATATCGTCTCACTTTCTCACACTTCACATCTTGCCAAGAAATTTTAAAGAAGACATTTTGCAACCCGGATCAAGGTCTAGATGCATGCATCAAGCTATGTTTGGCCTGCCTCAGATATTAAGTTAATACCTGTACATTGTGGTTAGAGTACTTCTGGGACCTCAAGTTTATTTTTTTAAATTTTTAAATTTTTTTTTTTGCGTTGCGCGGGCCTCTCACTGTCGTGGCCTCTCCCGTTGCAGAGCACAGGCTCCGGACGCACAGGCTCAGCGGCCATGGCTCAGGGGCCTAGCCACTCCACGGCACATGGGATCCTCCCGGACCGGGACACGAACCTGTGTCCCCTGCATTGGCAGGCGGACTCTCAACCACTGCACCACCAGGGAAGCCCAGGGACCTCAAGTTTAGAATTAGGGTGTCTCCTCATCACATCTTCAGCTGACATTTATTGGATGCCAGGTAGGGCCCAGAACTGTACTATGGAGTAAAGGTTTGAATTTTCAGACTTTCTGTGTTCGAAAGTCTGAGACTACTGAACATGAAAGAATGGCTGGAAGTACCAGTGTCTCCTTAAGCTGACTCTAAATATGTAATTTAGTGAGAGAGAAGACACACACATGAGTTTAACTTGGGACACCTCCCTTCACCCTGCTTTGCTCTTCCATGAGAAGCAGAATATGATTCAGGAATTAAACAACACATCTCCCCCAAGCGTCTCTTGCTCCCAACACAAAACTAACCACTTTGACAGATTTTTCTATCTCCTTACAAGGAACAGCTTAGTTGTTTGAAAACATTGACACACATGTGTCAACTTGTAAGAGTTAAACTTTCAGTTTTCTTTTGAAGATGTAATACAGTTAGAAATTGTACACTTTCAACAATCGTATGATCAAAATGTTAAACCAATCCAAGGGAAAGTGACTGTTTTGGGCTATGATATTTTGCAATGATACTTGGGTACTGTGTCAGCCTATAGTCACCTATTTAACATATAAAGTACCTAAAGTACATAATATAAAAGAACCAAACCACTGTAGGTGTATCAGTATTTAAGATGGAAAAATAAACTCATAGATTTAACTGAAGAGGCAAGAAACAAATGTTATCTATTATAGTGAGAACAGGAATTGCCCATTTCCCTACCATTGGTAAACTTGGTACAGGAAATTCATTAATTCTGTGACTCTTATGTTTCCAAAGAGGCTCTCAAAACAGTAAGTTTGTGTGTGTGTGCTGGGGTGGGGAATGGGGGGGGATGTAGTGAGTCATGGGTGTCCCTTATACTAAGGGACATTGGCTAAAGTGGAATTCCATTCACGTAACCATGAATCACTTCCTTAAGATTAGACTGACAGCTCTTTTGGCTCACCTCACATCCTATAGCCCCATGGGAAATATGTTTTAGGCATCTTAAAGCTCAACATGAATTCTATCACCAAATTAAGCCTTAGTTATAAAATGGGATTTGGTATAACTGAAGTAATACTGTTATTCCAATAATATAGCTATTTTAAGGGTTATATAAGATTATACGTACTTGTCAGGGATTCTACTACCATTTATAAAGGTGTTTTCTATGAGGAAATGGATTTGGAGTTAACACACAATTCCGACCATTTTAGAAAGGCTTATATCATTATCTGTAAATAATTTGGCTGTTTGTGTTTATATTCCAGTGACACGTTTGAATTCTCCTTGATGGCCAACCCACTATGGCCCACACTGTCTATTGGGATTGCTGGCATGTGATGATTTGGCCAGGTGACATACATAGACATATACAGAGAGAACAAAGAAAGCTGTTAATATTTTGTCCCCAGCTCCAATGGAAAACTCATGAGCTAAGATGGTGCGATGGAGAACTCCATTACCTATGTTTGGGCAGCCAGATGCCCCAGAATCAAGGCAGCTAAAACCCTGCTCTTCTTGTTCTATCCAGAAGCCAAATCTTGAACTGCATCGATCGGAGCAGAGGAAAGACCACAGCCACCAGCAATAAGTAGAAGGGGGTTACTACAGAGTGAGGCGTTCTGGAACTCCCCACTCAAAATCCTTCTCAGGTAGGAGGGCAGCCCCTGACGGAGGTGTTTCTTTAGAGGCTAAAGGAAGCTCACCTCCCTCTACCAGAGCACTGTGACTTTTCAACCACTTTAAACTTCCACCCCTATAGGACTATGGCCCTGACCAAAGTTCTGGAATCTGACTAACACGCAGCAGCAGTCCTCCAGCAGGAGAAAGGGAGGGAGAAGGGCGGGGGTCAGACCCACAGGAACTGAGCTTCCCTTCCACAGAGGTGTCACCTCGCTTTCCTTATTTCTCTTGTTAATGCAAATGGCTTCACAGCCAGGCCTTGGGTTCTCTTCAGTGATCCTGCCATTCCTCTTCCAGGGAGAGAAAAATTGACATTGTCAGAAAAGACTTGCTTACGCCTCCAGGGCATGACTCCCAATACCTACTACTGCTGCTATCAGCCAGGGATCAATGAGATCTGAATTATGTGCCTCAAGGCCCATATGAAGGGTATTAGGGCCAAAGCTTTTCTTTTATGAAAAGATCGCCCCAGAAAGTGTATGGGGTGGTGGAGCTCATCTGGACAGGATTTGAGTAATCCCAAATTCCTGGGTTGTTTTCATGTTAATTGTATCTCATTATTATGAAAGCTGTCCACAGTTCAAAATTTGTGGGAACTGATTTGTGTGGTTGGACTAATAACATCAGACATCTGTACAAACACAGAACACAAAAAACTGTGCTACAATTTTTCTGAACTCCTTTGTAGAGTGAGTCTGCTTATGGGGACCATACCTATGAACATGGCTCTCTCCTTGGTCCTTAAAAAGTATGCAACTCAGTATTCTCCCTTGATTCAGATTCAAAGCTCATCACAGGCTTGCCGGCACTTCAAAGCTCACCACTGACCCAGCCTCGGTGCTAGATCTCATTGTTCTAATAATTAATGATGAACATGTACTATACATCAAGCACGGCTCCAAGTATACATGTGCTAACTCATTTAACTCACAGACGGGCTTCCCTGGTGGCGCAGTGGTTGAGAGTCCGCCCGCCGATGCAGGGGACGTGGGTTCGTGCCCCGGCCCGGGAGGATCCCACATGCCGCGAAGCGGCTGGGCCCGTGAGCCATGGCCGCTGAGCCTGTGCGTCCAGAGCCTGTGCTCCGCAACGGCAGAGGCCACAACCGTGAGAGGCCCTCGTACCGCAAAAAAACACAAAAACAAAAACAAACAAACAAATAAAAACTCACAGAAAACCTGTGAAGGAGAGATTATCAACCTCCATTTGATTGAGGAGCCCAGAGAGATTAAGACAGTTGCCCAAGGTCACATAGCTAGCCAAGGTCTAGAGCTGGGATATAAACCCAGGCAGTCTGACTCAAGCCTGTCTAGAAGATGAGTAAGTTAATGCCAAAGTAAGGATTTTCTTCCCTATCATTTAAATATACTATCTGTAAGAATCTCAATCATTTTAAAAACATCCTTTTAGCTTGGTACCAAGGATATTACTGTAACTTTGAAAACACAGTTCCCTTTGGATAACTTATACACTTTTACATTATCCCATGATTTTCCCTTATAAGCTACAGAGAGGGCACTTACACCTCTGGATTCTTCCTTCATATGCACTGGTCCTCTGGCCAGCATGGCCACATTTGGGGCCTGTCTTATCCCTGAAAACTAGCATGCTTTCTCCAAATTTCCCTGACCCTACTCCCGAAAAAGTCTTACCTCCTTTATGCTACAACTAAAGGCTTTTACATACTTCTATTACACAGATTATAATATAAATAATATATATTATAAAATACTATGACTATTTTTATTTGTATCTCTTTCTCCTATGAGAATGTACACTACATAAAAGCTAGTCTTGTGCATGAGTATCTAAGTGCCATATTCATTCATGAGTGACAACACCTGGCCAAAACCTGATTATGCAAAACCCGTATTTTTTACAAAAATGAAGAAAAAAGAAGGGAAAACAAAAAAGAAGACTGGTCATTCATGTTGCAATTTAAAAAGTACCTATAAACTCAGAGGTACAGGACCAAATAGGTGTTTTATATTCAGTTTGTCTTTTAAAGTAAGTAGAAAAGACTTTTTCTTCCAACCATGATTATAGCAGATTAGCCTTCCCAACTTAAATAATTATTATACTAAGCAAATTATACGAGGCAACTATTTTCAGATATCAGCCAAAAGGCAGTCCAAGAGTGTAATCCCCGAGAGAGGAAAAAACACACGTGGTAAGGCTCACGATTGTCCTGATTTTCTGTCTGGGAGGCACCTTCAGGCTTAGTAGTCTCACTGAGGTAGGGAATCAGAGAATGAAGTTCAGGGTTGCTGCCCTAGCTCGAGTTTGTGAGGCAGGGTTATTTGTGGGAAAGGAGCTGTGCCGAACAGGAGCGGTAGAAGTCTCTGGAGGAGTCTCCTTAAGTCATTGGTTGACTAATAAGCTATATATGCACAGGGAAAGACTTCACAAAACCTGGCAATAAACAAAGCCCGGGAAGCTATGACTTTAACAGAGACCCTAGCAGTCAATTCAGAGACGAAGGAGTTCTGACAAGAAAGAATGGAGAGATTTTCCAGGTACTCAAGAAATATCTCAGAAACTCCATGCCTTAGAAATAAAGCTACTCTCGCCTCCCTCTAAGAAAGATTCAAAACATGACTGGGAAGGAAAATAAAGCTGATCTGCTAGGAATTGAACTGCCTACCAGAAAAAAACTCAAAAGTCTCTGAAGGAATGCTACAAAATCCAGATATTCAACAATATAATATCCATAATATCCAGCATATGTTCAAAAATTCCTAGCCATCTAAAGGGAAATGTGACCCATAATCAGGGAGAAAAAAAATCAGTTAATAGAAACCAAGCTGGGATGACCTACATGTTGAAATTAGGAGACAAGAACTTTAGAGCAGCTGTTATAACTATATCCAAGGGCCAAAAAAGAAAATATTGTTATAATGAATATGCAGATGAAAAATCTCAGCAGAAAAATGTAAAATATAAAAAGAATCGAATGGAAATTCTAGAATACAAAGTACAAACTTAGAAGTGAAAAGATACACTGGAATCAAACCTGCAGACTCTATACCACCAAGAGTGAACTCTATGTAAACTATGGACTTTGGGTGATTATGACGTGTCCATGTAGATTCATCAACTGTAACAACTGGACCACTCTAGTGGAGGATGTTGATAATGGGGGAGGCTATGGGTATGTGGTGGTAGGGGTATGTAGGAAAATCTCTGCACCTTCCCCTCAGTTTTGCTGTGAACCTTAAACTGCTCTAAAACAATAAAGTCTTAATAAAACAAAATTTAATGGCAAAATGAAAATTTACTGGAAGAAAAATTTAGCAGATTAGAGATGCCAGAAAAGCCGGGGAACTTGAAAACAGATAGGTTGAAATTATTCACTTTGAAGACTAGAGAGAAGAGGTTGGAAAAAAAAAAACTGAACAAAACCTCCATGATCTGTGAGACTGATATTATCAAATTGCCTATAACATATGTGGGATTGGTATATGTGTGATTATACATGTGTGTGATTCCTCTCAAAAGCAGCTGAGGGGCTTCCCTGGTGGCGCAGTGGTTGAGAGTCCGCCTGCCGA
>NC_041219.1:22788474-22789637 GCF_002837175.3 Physeter macrocephalus
CCAAATTTGAGGAAAATAAGCTTACGTATCCAAGAAGTCTGACAAACAACAAGAAAACCACTCCTAGGTGTGTCGTTTTTAAACTCCTAAACAGAAGAAAATTTTGAAAGGCAGAGGGGAAAAATGATCCAGTACATACAAGGAAAAACATCATACAAATGCTGCCTGCCTTTTTGTCAGAAACAACAGAAGCACGAAGACAATGGAGTGACATCTTTAAAGGACTCAGAAAAAAAAAATTCTTTTAACCCAGAATTCCATATCTAGTAAAAAGTACCTGCAATACTGAAGACAAAGACATTTTTCAATTAAACGAAAAAAAATTGTTTTGGTGGCAACAGATCTGCACTACAGGAAATGCTAAAGGAAGTTCTTCAGCCAGAAAGGAATTAACACTAGACAGAAATTTGGATTTACAAGAGGGAATGAGGAGTAACAAGAAATAATAAATATGTGGGTAAATATAAAAAATTTTTTTCCCTTCTCTTACTTTCTTTAAAAGACATATGATGGTTTAAAGCAATAATTTTAAGACTGCATTGTGGGGCTTATAACCTATGTAGATATATATGTCAACACAGCACAAAAGATGGTTGTGGGCAAGTGGAACTATCCTGCTTCAAAGTTCTTATATTGTTTCTGGATGTGCTACAACATTAACTCTAAGTAGAATGTTACAAGTGAAGATGTATGCGGTAATTCCTAAAGCAACCACAAAATGACGTCAAGAGGTGCTGTTGAAAAGCCAACTGAGTAATTAAAATAGAACACTAAAAAAAAAAAAACAAAAAAACAAAAAAACCACACACAAGAGTGGTCTGTAAAGGAGGAGCAGAGTGTCAATAAACAAATGGGGCCAATAACAAAATGGTAGACCCACATCCAACCATACCAATAACTGTATTAAATACAAACAGATGAAACGCTGTAATTAAAAGTAAAGTACTAGGGCTTCCCTGGTGGCGCAGTGGTTGCGCGTCCGCCTGCCGATGCAGGGGAACCGGGATCGCGTCCCGGTCTGGGAGGATCCCACATGCCGCGGAGCGGCTGGGCCCGTGGGCCGTGGTCGCTGGGCCTGCGCGTCCGGAGCCTGCGCTCCGCGACGGGAGAGGCCACAGCAGAGGGAGGCCCGCATACCACAAAAAAAAAAAAAAAAAAAGTAA
>NC_041219.1:22789689-22820933 GCF_002837175.3 Physeter macrocephalus
GACGCGGGCTCGCGCCCCGGTCCGGGAGGATCCCACGTGCCGCGGAGCGGCTGGGCCCGTGAGCCGTGGCCGCTGGGCCTGCGCGCCCGGAGCCTGCGCTCCGCGAGGGGAGAGGCCACAGCAGGGGGAGGCCCGCATACCCAAAAAAAAAAAAAAAAAAAGTAAAGTACTAGATAAAATAGCAAGGCCCAACTATATCCTGTCTACACGAGATGTACTTTTAAAATAAAGACAATACGTTGAAAATGAAAGGAAGAAAAACGATATACATGAAAACAGTAAGCAGAAGAAAGTCTGGCTCTACTAATGTCAGACAAAATCCACTTCAAGACATGAGCTCTACCAGAGTTAATATGGGATATTGCAGTACGATATAAAGGTCAATTAATCAGGGAAGACATAACAATAATAAATGTATAAGCACCTAATAGTAGAGTTGCAAAACAGATGAAGCAAAAAACTCAGAACCAAAAGGAGAAATAACCAAATACACAACCAAAAGGAAAGATTTTTAATGTCCCCCTCTCAGTAGGTAATAAAAAATTAGACAAAAAACTTAATAAGGATATAGAAGATCTAAACAACACTATCAACTACTTGGATTAAATTTGAGAATGCTACACCCAAAACTTGAATAATACTCATAAAATGTCTCAATAAATTTCAAAAGATTACAGTGTATGTTCTCTGACAATAGTGGAGTTAATAAGATATCTAGAAAAAACACATTTTTTAGACAACAACCCACTTTTATATTACCCATGAATCAAAGAAGAAATCACAAGGAGAATTAAAAGAAGGATTTTAAAGGTATGATAATGGAAACACAGCATATCAGAATGTGTAGAATATAGCTAAAGCTGCTTTTAATGAAATTTATACCTTTAAGTGCTTATATTAGAAAAGAGGAATGGTTTAGAGTCAATGATCTACTTTTTCTACCTTAAGAGCTTAAGAAGTTAGAACAAATTGAGCAAATTAAACCCAAAGTAGAAGTAGGGAAATAATAAAGATAAGATTAGAAATCAATGAAATACAAACAGAATTTAAGAAGACAAAATTTCTTCTTTGGAAAGATTAATAAAATTCATAGTTAGTAGGAAAGACCTTAACTGACTAACATACAAAGTGTCTCTTCAAAACTTTTCGGATCCAATGTGTTATGTGATTCCGAATTTTAGATCTTAGAAGGTTTGGTCCTGTAAATACTGTATATTATATAATATTTTCAATGAGGTCTGGGTACTACGCTATAATCAAACACATTAATATTTCCTAGTGAAATGCATAGATATTCACTTTTAGAAAGATAAGTATTATAAATAGCCTCATCACAATTCAGGTCAGGTTTTGTTGGCAAAAATTCCAAAACAAATTGGATTTTAGAGCTTTTTCTTTTAATTTCTGAATTGTAGCATTGCTATTGTGGATTTGTATTAAATTGATTACTCCTTTTTACAGATTGGTCTTTGATGTCCTTGAACATATGAGAGTGCCCCATTACTAAGTCTTAAGGGATGATTTTCTTAGCTAAGATCAAAGGATGAATTTTTTCCTCCTACAGTTGCCATGAGGCTAGAGGATCAGGATATTTAGTAAATCCAATGACCTTTATAGTGACCTTTGCCTACATTTGAAAATTAGACTTCCAGGTAACTGGGTTCTTCTTCACCACCGAGGACAGAAATTTCAGAGGAAGAGTATTCTCCCCCAACATGTAATTTTATAGTAAAATAACAAAAATCATCGAATTTCCAAACACACAACCGTAAATAGTGATATACACAACAAAACAGAAAATATCCTTGGAATTTTATAAAACCAGCACTTGTATTTTCCATTTTAAAAGTCCATTTTTGTCAGGCAAATTCCACGCGAAATATATTTTAAGTCAACAGTGAAAAAAGTTCATAAATCATACCTCTAAAAGTAATTTTATGCCTTATTTAAAATAATCTTAGCAGAAAATTTATTGCCCCGATTAAACATTATCTCTAGCTACAGGGAAATCCAATTGTACAAACCTAATATTTAATTCTCAGGAAGATCATAACAGGAAGAATAGCAACAGAACAGCGTTAATAGTAATGATTGTAAAAAATTTCCTTTAAAGCCCATGCAATACTCCTACAGATGCTAATTGGAGCCATGCATGCATGAAATCAGATACGTGTACTTACTATTACTGCTACTGCTGTCATTCCTAAGGGAACTGGCTGCAACAGGGGGTAACATAAATGGTTTTGTGACACTGACTCTGGAATCTAAATAGAAAGCAATAATGTGTCAGTGTTGCATGGTGATTTACATAAATTACAGAGTCCTCAAAAGGTGAAGTGCAATATCAGAGTACTTTCCAGGTCTGCTTCCCAAATCTAGATGATTCAGATTTGAGAAGGGGACATTAAGAAGACTGGAGGTGAAGAATAATATAATTGTACATTACTAGCAAATATCAGATAAAAATATGACTATCTCATATATTGTTTACTCATGCACAATAAGTGTTGTTTTGGCTTGAACACCAACAAATCTACAACTGTTTGTTTCTTTCATGCCACTGATATTTGCTTTTATATTAGACATACACACATCTTTCCCTAGCTACACATATATTTGAGTCAAAGGTAGGTTCTTACCTATACATATAAGATTCAAACTTGCTTTTTATACGTATATTAGAAATGCTTATATGTCTTACCTTTTTCAGGACTTGATGTTGAAGACATCACACATTCACTAGTTTTAGAAGCCACCATCTTCAAGTCTTTGAAGGCATCGATGGATTTATTAAAAATTCCAAAGAATTTTTCAGGAGTAAACAGCCTAGGTTCTGGGCTCTTAGGTGATTTTTTTACATTCTAGAAGAAGGAAAAAAAATAGGATTATATTTTTCAAATAGTCTGTAGATTTAACTGATGTCAAGGTAATAGACTATAAATGTGTCCTTGAAAGATTCAAGTGAAATGGACACTTTTAGACAACTGTTTTAACACATATAATTCAAATTGGTACTGCAGGGTAAATGATCCCATCCAGTTCAGTCTGGGGCTCAACTCCGGATAAAAGGAAGAGGGTGGTGGTAAGGGTGAGAAAGGTGAATACAACATCATAACAATGAAATAATCCTAACAACAAATTACAGACACTGTTCTTTAGAGATGCTCATTAAAATTATTACTCCTCATTAAAAAAAAATACCCCTCCATTAATACATGCTCCAAATAGCCAATAATTTAAAAGTCTGACGATAATAAGTACTGGCGAGGACACAGAGCAGAGGGGTCTCTTATAAATCACTGGAATGACATAAATTGGCACATTTGATATTATCTAGTAAAGCTGGACATGCGCCCATCCTGTGACCCAGAAATTCCACTTCTAGGTAAATACTCTGAGGAAGCTCTTGCACAACTGCATCAAGAGGCATTTAAGAAAGTTATTCCCAGCAGTGTTTATAAACCCTTACACCAATAAACATGAGTGGTTTAATAAACAGTGGTATATTGAATCAATGGAATGCTCTATAAACAGTAAAAAAAAAAAAAAAAAATTAACTACAGCTTTATGCATCAATGTGGGTATATCTTATAAACATAACACAGAGTGAAAGAAGCAAGTCTCAAAAGAATAAAAAGAGTATGATTTTCTATAAAATCCTCCAAGTCAAAGCTGTATTTTAGGAATTCATAAATACATGATTATCTATAAATAAAAGCAGGTAATAATAAGAGTTAACACCTATGTAGCACTTACTATGTACTACTCTATGATTAGTAAATGGACATTCTCTGGTATTTGGAATGCTCTTCCAGACATTGCCATTTACTGACCGCCTAACTCATCTTTCAGGCCCCAATGCGTATGTTATTTCCTTCATGATACCTCATCTAATATACCCTACTTTTTGTGAACTTTACTTCTTATCAATGCCATTAGCACACTATCTGTACTGATATGATTGATATAAAAAGAGATGTTAACTCTAAGAGATGTGCTCATCTTAAAAATTTTTTAATTAAAAATTTATAAATTAGAAATCTCACAAATATGCCCCCATCCCAGCCATGACCAATCAGCACAGGTTTTAGAGAGGAGTAATAAAAAGCAATCCTAATGAATACAAAGTTACCTCAAATGAGTGTTCTTCCATGCACTCCACAAGGTCATCGACTATTTTCACAAGTTTGTCTATGATAGAGTAATTACTCAAGCCTTCAGAAATATTTGAAAACTTGTCCAGAAGATCAGTCAAGCTGACTGACAATTGTTCCACCATCTCGCTTATCCAACAATGACTAGGCTGTAAGAAATTGAAAGAAAAGAAGATAAAGCACCTATTTTAAGTACAGTAACCTTGGATTACCCTTCAAAGCCATCAATGTTTCAGTCATGGACTCCTGGACAAAGGATTTACTTATATCAGAACAGGTTAGTTCTTATGTTTTGTTTAACTTATACCTAACGTCTGTTTCAAAATTTACAAATGCATAAAGATCAGAGGAAACTGTTGGTGGTTAGTTCTTATGTTTTGTTTAACTCATACCTAACATTTGTTTCAAAATTTACAAATGCATAAAGATCAGAGGAAACAGTTGATGGTAAAGATTTTGCTCTTCCATGGAAGTAAAATTAAGACAAGAAGAGCCAAGACAGAGCCCTTGACAAGGTTCAGATACTAATGGAATTCAAAAGAACTTTAGGCCCAGAGGAAACTATAAAAAAATTACTGTGGGAGAGAGTCCTAGTCTTCAAGGAACTTCCAGTCTTTTGATGAATTGGAAAATGAATCAGTGGATTAATAATAGCTTATTTTTCTAAAGACCTTGATAGATTTCAAGGCTTCTTCATAGATGAATTCCTGTGTGTGTTTAAAAAAAAAAAAAAAAAAAAAAGTAGCACTGGCAGAATGTGGTCTGAGAGAGAAGCACGTTTGCCTTAGTGGCAGGATCAGCTACATAATTTGTGGGGCCAATGGCAAAATGGAAATGTATTTATTGTTCAAAAACATGTTCAAAAAAATGATTAAGAGTTTCAAGATGGCGACAGCAGAGCATGAAACCAAGCATGGAGCCCCCTGCCCATGAAGCCAGACCTGCCCACTGGTTAGAAGCTCAAGCCTTGGAGTCAGGCATAACTGGGTTCAGTTCTGGCTGACAGACTCCAGACAAGCTACATAAATTCTCTGAACCTCACTTTGCCTCTCTATAGAATGGGAATAATGGAAACAAGGTAGTTTTGAGGAGATGAGGTACATAATTTGAATGTAAGTTTCATGAAGGCAATATTTTTATAAAATCTTGTTCCCTACAGTGTCTCCTGGGGCCTAGAACAGTGTCTGTCTTATGGGAGTTGCTCAGAAACTACTTGCTGAACCGATGTAGGTGTGATTAAAAAATGAACGAGAGGGGCTTACCTGGTGGCGCAGTGGTTAAGAATCTGCCTGCCAATGCAGGGGACATGGACCTGGTGGCACAGTGGTTAAGAATCCGCCTGCCAATGCAGGGGACACGGGTTCGAGCCCTGGTCCGGGAAGATCCCACCGGCCGCAGAACAACTAAGCCCGTGAGCCACAACTACTGAGCCTGTGCTCTAGAGCCCGCGAGCCACAACTACTGAGCTTGTGTGCCACAACTACTGAAGCCCACGTGCCTAGAGCCTGTGCTCTGCAAGAAGAGAAGCCACCGCAATGAGAAGCCTGTGCACTGCAACAAAGAGTAGCCCCCACTCTCAGCAACTAGAGAAAACCCTTTCTGCATGCAGCAGCGAAGACCCAGTGCAGCCAAAAATTAAATAAATGAATGAATTTTTTAAAAATTTAATTTCTTTTGTAATACAGGTCTACCAGTAAGAAGAATGGAATGCTTTATTTTGGGTCAACGTTTTGCTTGGGGTTAAAAGCATTCTCTATCATCAAATAGACTGTAAATGTTTATCTGTAAAAAACAAATTTAGCTGCCTGTCCATATAAAAGTAGCCAGCAGACTGGATCTGGCCTATAGGGTATAGTTTGCCAACCCCTGCTATAAATGGCTGTGGATCAATAAAGGTTTAGATTATTAGGAAAAACTTCTTAGTATGTTAGAATGGATTATAATTTTTTGAAATTAATGTGACATCACTTAAAATATAATAATTGGTCATAAATTCACATACTTGGTATACTGTAACGTTATCTTCTCTTATAAAGATCTTTTAAGTAAAGGTCCTGATTTATTTTTTTAACTCTGTTAAAATGATATAGTGAGAAAAATAATTATTGGCAAAGATAAAATGGTCTTGGCTTATTAAGATCCTAAATAATTTTAAATGACTCCTATTGTAATAAAAATGTTGTAATCAGAGAGAGTAACCGATGCCATGTAAAACGAATAAAACCACTAAACTTTATTGCTTTATCTACCAGCAGAATATCTCTGTGGGGGAAGGTCAAGTAATTTATGTATTCTAAATTATACAAGGGGGCCATTTTATATGTATTTAACAGAACAGTTTTAATTAATATGATTCAGCTGAAAGGGAAACTGGCTTATCTACAGATAGGTAAGCTGCAATTTCTGGAAGCATTAAGTGCCATTTAAAACTTTTAGGGAGTGTTGGCTCTGGCTTCAGATAAGTAGAATAAACAAACCCCTAAATGGGAATTAGTTCAATTAGGCCATTTCATTTGATTCATCAACCAAGTTCTCAAAGACTGTGTTTCCAAACATGTTGAGAATGAACTCTTTGTTTTGTAAAATTAACGCTTATCTCAAGCATATGCAAGTTCATATTTGCATCGTTAACAAGTCTCTTTACAAGCTGTCAGTCTTTCTTTTGGGGCTGACTGCTCTCCAAGTTTCCGTCTGTTTAGACAGTGATAATTCCCTTTAGATAGTCAGCCCTATCAGCAAGGGGCAGATTTCCTAGGATATAGGAAACAGCACATTCTGTAAATACTGCCTTAATAGTACTTATTCGGTAGAACAGCCTTCACCAATTCGTTCACTCGGTTGAAATTGTGCGAATTTTTCCATGGCAAGCAGATCTCATGTATTAATCTTTTCAAACTCTGTCCTTGCTCCACTTTGTGAATAAGCTTGCCTGTCCTCTCAGATCCTCTGATGTGTAGGAACCAAAATCAAATTCCCTTGTTCTGAACTAAGGTACTCCTTTTGTTTCTGTGGTCTTTGCCTTAAATGAACAGGTTGGTTCTGTTGTTGTTGTTTCTTTTTGGTTTTGTTTGGTTTTTGTTGCTTTTTTGTGGTTAAAGCAGAAAAGAGTTTGTTTATATGTTTCTTATTTTTAACTGGGAACTCTGGGGTGCTTACTGCCACTTCTGTTTGTCTCTATTTTCAAATGAACTCTATGTTTACATTCCATATTCAAGTTCTTACTTAACTATGACTACTAGCCCCATGGCCACCACCCTTGTTTTCACATACCTAATCAACAGTCCAAGCAATCAACTTTTCCCAGTAAAATATTCAACCCTAAACCTCTAATTTCTTAGTTAAATCCTGGAAATCCCACAGTCTAATCCTAGCCCACTATCTGCCCTTGTAGAGTTATGAAAAATTCGTTGATATTTGATATAAACTTCTGGACTACACTGCTGAAAAATATATTTCTAAACGTCTTTAACTGTATTTCATTCACTATTCATTCTTGGAAAAGACTAATCAATTCAAAGTTCGTTCTTTTCACTAAATTTGTTTAAACAGTTATTAAAGATAAAATTGAGGTAAACAATATTAAATATTAGCCAGTTTTAACTTGTCTGCCTGCAAGAAAAGAAACCAGTTTTGACAAGAATATCAAGCAGTTTCGTATTTTCTTTTTAATTAAATATAGTCAATGATTTGCAGAGAGAACAAAACTCAGTGAACTAAATATTTCATTTGTGAGATGATAGGAAGTCTCTCTGTTTTTCACCTCTTCCAAGATTATGATTAGGAAATAGATAATTAAAAGTTTGAGGGTCACAAATTTAATTTTTTCCTTTACCTTAATAACAGGCATTATTGTCACTCTTTATCTTTCAGAGACCATTTTAAACAAATAGTTTTATATAAATATTAACTCACAGCATATATCAGAAGAATGTAAGATACACATAATGTTCTTTATTTCACTAGAAGAATGTGAAGAATTAATAAAGTTGATAAAGTCACACAGGATGTCAAAGAGGTGATGTAAGGAGTACCTTTCAAATTCCTGAAGTACACATAATTTAACGTTTTATTCACCCGTATACATACAAAAAGAAATATAGTTCTTGTTTTGAAAAACTCCAAACTCCTTAACTCCATACTCTTAATTTCTTACCTTCTTTCTTGGTAGCCTCTGTCTTACATTTTCTGGGTCAATTATAGCAGCTCTATTTAGGACTACTGGAGCAACACATGCTTTCTATTCATCTTTGTGTGTGTGTGTGTATATATATATATATATATATATATATATACACACACACACATACACACATATAACATGTATCATTCTAGAATGCTAATTGAATCAATGATATTGACTCAATGTCTTTGACCTGCTAGCATGCCACCACAGAAGATTTGGGTAAAAACTGTGAACTTCCTAAGGGATTTTAAAATACCATAAGCACCAAATTAATGATTTAACTAAACAATTAAAGATATAAAAACTACTACAATTGAAAGCATTCTAAACATAACCAGGAATATGACCGCTTCCAAAAACCAAAAATGAAAATTTAAAATAGATGATATATGAATTTCATAAGATGTATGACATAATACCTCTGTGGACCCAGAACTGGTAAATTTGAGTCACTGGCTGAAATAAAAACATCCTGGGGACTTGCTAAAACTGGCCTGCTTTCTCCTCTCCATCCCCTGCTTCATTTAAGAAACTGTTCCGGTTTAATAGCTGAAAACATTTGACACACTCTTCCACATAAGTCTTAGATGAAGAGAGAGTCTCTAAGAGCAGTCACCATAAGCCTTTTGGAATTAGAATCTGAAAGTGGACAAAACATACTCTAACATTTCTTCATGGATGCACTTGGCACTACTTTTCCATTTGGTAACTGTCTTAGATACGTGTCTGCTTCCTTAGTGGGCCTCATGTAGTTGTCTGCACTGTGAGGGATTTCTCCACAAAGGAGCTGGGGTAAAATATCCATTAGAGACTCAGAGGGAGGAAAGGCCTGGCTCATAAACTATGAGGCTTCTGAGGAATATTCACAGTGAGTCTTCACCCCATCTTCTAATCCGACCCATCTAATTACCAGGATTACCACCCAGTTTGATTGCTTTTGTTTTGTTTTCTTTAATGAGTGTCAACCCTCAATCTTGCCAGAATTAGAGGTATGGATGCCCAGGGCACAAAAGCATTCCTTTCTTTCCTCTTGTGCTTCTAGCATTTACCTCCTGGCTGGGCAGACAAAAGAATCTAGAGCCATGCCACTGGAATGACAGTGGTTTAGATCTGGAAGAAATGCTGAAGACCATCTGGTCCAGTCCCACTAATTTCATAAATGAGAAAACCAAGGCCTAAAGCAGTAAAGTAGCTTGCCAAGATTACACAACAAACTTAAAACAAATATGAGAATCCAAGACTCCCAAGCACTCGTCTAGTTCTTTTATCAGTGAATACAGTCAAAGCACATACAGCTGCAGTATTTTCTTCTGCTGGGTTCTCCATGACTCATGTGGTCTCACATCTGGACGAGGCACACTGGTCCTTAACCTCAGTTAAGAGATTTCTTAAGAATTGGAAATGGCTCTGTCTCATTTCAATGAATCCAGAGATATACCACAGAAAGCAAATTTCTCCCAGAAATCGTTGCAACCAAAGAGCAAATGCTAATCGCCTTTAGCGAACTCTCTCTGGTTTTTACTCTTAGGGCTAGAAAGCTGACACTCCCTGCCACTCTCAAACATGCCATGGGCAGGCAGATTTAAAACATTCCTACAGTAACACTTTGTAAAATATTGTGTGCTCACATGACTACTGTAGAGTCTCCAAAATCTTAACTCCCTTTTCGATGAGCTGGGTTTTGTCGTTATTTATTTTAGTCTTCTGTCTAAACAATTAATTTGGGTTTTCAGTGTTCACTGTAGACATCTAACTTTGCATTTTCTTGTTTGAGTTAAAGTGATGTAGAAACCTCAATCTGATTAAGATGGTAATCAGGCCAAACACTATAAATATGTGATGTTTCCCGGGGCAGGCCCGTAAATGGCCTCTGAACCAGACACAAAATAGCACCATGAGGAAGGATTAGCATATAGGGAGGTGCGGGCAGCAACGATGAACTAGAGGCTGTGTCTAATTCTAACTCTGTTAACACACTTTGTGACTTCAGGCAAGTCACTTATTCAGAACTTCACTTTCTCTATAAAATACAGGGGTTTGTCTAATCGGTGCTAGCTGATAGGGGGTCCGTTAGCCACCTTCAGCTACTTATCACTCAAAATGTGGCCAGTGTGACTGAGGAACTAAAATATTAGTTTTGCTTAACTAATTCAATCTGTTGAAAGTTAAAAAATCAATACTTGATTTGGTGACTGGAAAACTTTTCAGTATGTTTGGAAAAGCTTAGCTATGGGAATATGCATTTTCAACTGTAAATGTTAGAAAAAGCTACATGAATAAATATTTCTGATGAAAATTTAATGTCTAACTGGAGTGTACTGTAGGTATGAAATACACAGTGGATTCTGAATAAATATAAAAAAATGAAAACAATCCCATTGATAATTTTATATTGATTGTAAGGTACAGTGATAACATTTTGAATATATTGGACTAAATAAAATTTAATATACTTAATTTTTCCTGTTCCTTTTTATTTTTTAAAATGTAGCTACCAGTCAATTTAACATTACATATGTGGCTTCTATCAGATAGTAATGGTCTAGATGTTCTGAAAGTATCTTAATATAATCGCTTATTTATTAAGATGGGCCCTGTAGTTTGAGAATACAAAAGAGCCACTTAAAAATCATATTTAATCTTATATTTTATTCATTTACCTAACATATTACACTTACTCCTTTGAAATACATACTCTATTATATGAGAGATAGAAGTAGTTAAGTACAGTGTCTACTTGACTGACGTCTGTTTCTATAGGGAGGACATCAAATCATAGGGGTGGATTCTGAGGATCCACACTTACAAATAGTGAACTTGCCCTGCGGCCACAGCTGATTGAACAATGGTGCCCTCCTGAGCCAGATGGGTCAATCAGAAAGTCCCTCCCCAAAACTGGTAGTGATGATAGGAACTGACAATGAGTCTCTGAGCAGGGTCAAAACTAATATGTAAATGTGGGAGCTCTGGGGCAGCGATATGCCCCCCAGGTGACTGGAACAGAATAAAATTCTGCACAGGCGAAACAGAATGAGGCAGAGATGCAGAGAAGGGGAAAGGAAAACCTGGTAGCTTTCCAATCCTGGCTCCAGTCCCTTCATGAGGCCTGGCTGCATCCCTATCCTTGACTGGAGTGCTATTCTTCAGTCTCCTTAAAATAATGGGACTTTTTTGTTTTGTTTTGTTTTGTTGGTAAAGCTTGAGTTCATTACTCTTAGTGAGAACCAAAGGAATGTAAACAAATAAGATGGGCTCCTCAAGATTTGGAAATCACGCATTTTCTTGCCAACAGTTAAATGTTTACTGGTGAGTAGTTTTTGAGTAGCTACTACCTGCCTAAATGGTAAGGAAATACAAAGGAGTAAAAGATTTGATCCCTATTCTTTAGATAAATACAGCAAAAAGAGAAAATATAACAACAAAATAACTGTGATGACATAGGGCAATCATTGTACGTATACTGTATCTTGGGTTTTTCATATCTTAATTATTTCTCACAACAGTACTTTGAGACAAGTCCACAGCGCATACGATTTTAAACAGCTGTGTAAGCAATATATGATCAAGTACCCCAAATGATTAGTTTCTGGACAAATTCTATAGAAATTCAGAGATGATAAACTAAAAGGTAAGGTCCACAGAGCAGATACCACACCAGTGTTGCTGACTACTTGTCCCCCACAAGGACCAAGCAGAAGCACAAAATCGGGGTGATGTCAATTTTTAATGGCCAAATGATATGGGGAAGAGAGCATGGTCTGGAACAGTAGGAAGTGGTCTTATGAGAAAGAGGGATCTTAAGTTGACCTTGGAGGCCAATGACCACTAAGATGCTTTTAGCCCCAGGGTATTGTGTAATTCTGTGGGTAGAATTTGGATGAGAGGATGGGAGAAAAGTACATTCCTAGTAAAGGGAAGTAGTACTAGGCAGCCTTGGAATTGAGAATAAGCAAGGTGATTCTAGGAGGCAGGGATGCATCTGGCTGGAGGGGCGAGTTTGTGTTGGGGAAGAACGGGTATTGAGGTGGTTTGGGTGGGGCAGGATTAGGGAAGGTCAAGAACATCAGATTCAGGAATTTGGCTTTCAGCCTTCAATCACCGAGAACAATGAGAAGGTTCTTGATTAAGGAAATGACTCAATAAAAGTAGTGTAACAGAAGGCTCACGGAAACCATGATTCCTCAAAATTGCATGATACAGCTCTTAGACCTAAGAGTTTTTACAAAATGCACACATATCTAAAAGAAGATAACAGTATGACATTGAGGTGCAGATAATGTGTGATGAGTTACAGTCATTCGACTCATCATCAAAATCTTGTAGATTCTATTAAATTGGTGCCTCAGGGAAATTACAAGTGATTACATGTTAGGGCACTTTCCTCCTTCCTTCCTTCTTCATTTTCTTTCAGCAGATAATTTATTAAGTGCCTATCATATGTTGGACACTGAGGCTAGAAGAGCAAAGTTATACAATTCCTGCCCTCAGGAAGTTTACAGGTGAATAGAAGATTATCAACTAAATAATTCCACAAATAAACGAAAGCACTACTACTCCGAGGAGTGCTATGAAAAGAGTTTCTAATAGGAGGATATGGCTTCCTCAAGGAGAGGGAAGGCTTCCTTAAAGAAGTGAAATTGAAAATGAAAGAGTCAGACAAATAACAAACGCTGGAGAGGGTGTGGAGAAAAGGGAACCCTCTTACACTCTTGGTGGGAGTGTAAGTTGGTGCAGCCTCTAGGGAGAACAGCATGGAGGTTCCTCAGAAAACTAAAAATAGAGCTACCATAGGATCCAGCAATCCCACTCCTGGGCATATACCCGGACAAAACTACAATTCAAAAAGATACATGCACCCCTATGTTCAGAGCAGCACTATTGACAGTAGCCAAGACATGGAAACAACCTAAATGTCCATCGACAGATGAATGCATAAAGAAGAAGTGGTACATATATACAATGGAATATTACTCAGCCAGAAAAAGGAATGAAATAATGCCATTTGCAGCAACATGGATACAGCTAGAGATTATCATACTAAGTGATGTAAGTCAAAAAGAGAAAGACAAATACCATATGATATCCTTATATGTGGACTAAAATATGGCACAAATGAACCTATCTACAAAACAGAAACAGACTCACAGACATAGAGATCAGACTTGTGGTTGCCAAGGGGTGGGGGGAGGGAATTTGGGGTTGGTAGATGCAAACTGTTACATTTAGAACGGATAAACAATAATGTCCTACTGTATAGCACAGGGAACTATATCCAATGTCCTGGGATAAACCATAATGAAAAAGAATATGAAAAAAAAGAATGTCTGTATGTGTACAACTGAGTCACTTTGCTGTACAGCAGAGATTGGCACAGCATTGTAAATCAACTATACTTCAATTTAAAAAAAAAAAGAAAATGAAAGATTCAGGAGTTACCTAAACAAAAGGATTGACCAGCACTCTGGGTACAGAGAAAGGCATGCAGGAAAGGAACAGTGGCAGCAAGGAACACGTGAGGTTGAGGGACTGAACAAGAATTTGAAAAGATGCCAGATCACGAGAGCCTTGGAGGCCTTGTTTAAGAAGCTCCTTTTCCTAAGAACAACCATTCAAAACATATGAAGAGGAGGGGTAAAATGATCAGGTGTATTTGTTTTGTTTTGTTTTTTTAATTAAGAACCACCCTGTCTTCTAAAGAAGAGTTGAAACCTCACATAATAAATCCTGGAATGGTGAGGGAGATGAGAAGAGCCCAGAGGGAGCAGACCAGGCAAAAGAAGGTGGGGAGAGTTGAGATAGTGAAATCGTGCAGACGGGAGGAAGGGTGCTACAGAGGGAAGATGGCTGGGAGGCATATTGTTAGAATAACATTATGTATGGCCAACGGCTTATTTGTTTAACCTTGTCTTTAAAAGAATAATGATTAAAAACTGACATGAGATGGGCTTCCCTGGTGGCGCAGTGGTTGGGAGTCCACCTGCCGATGCAGGGGACACGGGTTCGTGCCCCGGTCCGGGAAGATCCCACATACCGCGGAGCGGCTGGGCCCGTGAGCCATGGCCACTGAGCCTGCGCGTCCGGAGCCTGTGCTCCGCAACGGGGGAGAGGCCACAACAGTGAGAGGCCCACGTACCGCAAAAAAAAAAAAAACCCCAAAACTGACACGACAGTAAAGACTGGTTCAGGTTAAGAATCATCAGTAGATGCTAAATCCACGAGAGAAATTTTGATGAAGAACTGTACATGGTCTTCAAGTATCTCCCCAAAGATTGCTTCTTAGTTGTTAATGAGTAAATACACAGAAATGGTGGAACACCTGAACCAGGAGATCAAAACATGCAGCACTATGGAGAGAAGATGGACATTGTGTGCCTTTGGATGTGATAACCTGAGGACACGTTATCACTTAATGTAGCATCATGGCTTGGAATGCTTATTCTGAATATAATCATTAAAAAACATCAATTGTTTCAAAGAGAAATATTTTATCGAAAGGGGAGGGCTGTATAACTCAAAAATTTCATTGTCATAAAGACAAAGAAAGGGTGGGAAGTCTTAAAGTAAGACCGGAGAGACACGATGTATTAGTTTCCATGAACTTAGTGGGCTTAAAACAGCACAAATTTATTATTTTATAGTTCTTGAGGTCAAAGTCCTAAATGGGTCTTCCTAGGCTCAAATCAAGGTGATCACAGGGGCTGTGTTTCTTCTAGTGGCTCTACAGAAGAATCCCTTTCCTCGCCTTTTCTAGGTTTTAGAGATCTCCTGAATTCCTTGGCTTGTGGCCCCTTCATCTTCAAAGCCAGTAGTGTAACATCTTCTCTCTGGTCCCTAAACTCCTCCCTCCCTCTCATAAGGATTCATGTGATCAGACTGGGCCCACCTGGATACTCCAGAATACTCTCCCCATCCCCAAATCCTTAATTACATCAGCAAAGACCCTTTTGCCATGGAAGGTAATATAGTCACAGCATGAGACATCTTTGGGGACCATTATTCTGCCGATCATGGATGATATTAAAATGCAAATCATGATCCTAGATTAGATCTTGTACTAGAGGGAAAAAAATGCAAAAAAAAATGATAAAATTGAAATACAGCCAATAGATTGAAGTATTTTAGTTACTGCTAAATTTATTGAAGCGGACAACCATACTGTGGTTATGTAAGAGAAAATCCTTAGGAAACACACACTGAAGTATTTTAGGGGTTAAACAGCCATTCTGTATACAACTTACTCAATGGGTTTAGAAAAATAACACATGTGCACACAGAAAGCAAGCATTTAGTAAAGCAAATGAGGCAAAATGTTAAAAATAGATTAATCTGTATTACAAGGTATATGGGTGTTCTTTAAATATTCTTATAACTTTTCTGGAAATTTGAAAGTATTTTCAAATAAAAAGTTAGGAGAAAACTGATAAATACGTAATTTAACTAAAAAGGGATGAATTTTTTTACTCAAATACCACAAGCAACTCATAGTTTATATCATTTTTAGAGGGGTCAGAATGACAGCAGATGTGTGGCCCAAATTCAGCAACTCAGTTTTTGTTCTTTCTATAATAACATTACTAGTAAGTGGAAAGGGTCAGAAACGTTTAGGATTTTTTAGTTTGAGAACTTAAAGGAAATCCTAACAGTCTGACAGTATTATAGTTTCAAAGAGTTTAAAATAAAATTGGTAATTATTGTTAGATTTAAATACCAACCAGTGGATCACACCCTGCTCTTTGTGAGAGACAATCTGCTGGGTAATTTTCTTAAAAGACCCTTAGAAACGTAACCTCCCCTTTTCAGGAGTATTTAGCTTATTTTTAAAACAAAAGCAAAAAATAAAGTGTATTCTACCCTATTGCTTTCTTCTGCCTAGTGCCTCTGGCAGAATTTTACTGCTTTGGCCCCAGAGAATCTTTCTGGTACCCATACTGGCTCCCACTCTACCCTCTGTTGTTTAAAGACAAAAGATACCGCAGCTGGGGCTCTGACCACTGACAAATAATCAGGGGCCTCTCCACTGGGAAACTCCTCTGGTCTTGGCAGAAACTAACATTTTAAAATGAAGGTAAAACAAAGAGTAAGACCCCCTATTTCTACCCAAAGGCCTATGCACGGGCTTGTTTTTCTTGCCAACCGCGGTAGCCAAGAACAGAGTTTCTCCAGTTGTGCCAGGACAGTGTGCCAAGACCAAATAATAGCGGACTTTTCTCAATTACAGAAACAAGAAAAAAAAAATAGGTGACAATGAATCAGCTTTATTTTTACAAGTTTAGCTCTTGTTATCACTAACCGATACCGAAATCTATGATTTAGCACAATCTATGATTTATACCAGCACAAAATAATCTATTTCACTATTTTCAGTTTAACATATTGTTTTTCAAAGAGCTGCATGATTTCTTTGAGAGAGTTTGGCAATCCCAGGCCTAAGTGCTTCTATAGTCAGGAGCAGGGTGCATCTTTATTACTTAGATGCTTCACTTAGAACACTTTCCCTTGCTATTATAATTATTTAGATACCCACATTTAGGGTTAAGAGTCAGATGACCTAGGGTTTCTTTTCAAGGCTCTATCACTTTCTAGTTGTTTAACTTTGTGCAAAATACTTCTGGGTTGTAAAGCTCAGGGTGTCATTTGTAAAATAGGAATCACAGTAGCTATCCTGCTTTCCTCACAGGGTTTTTCGGATCATCCAAGGAGGTTAAAAACATGAAATCATTTTGAGAATAGAAAAGCATTATGAAAAGGCCAGCTACTCCCCCCGCCCATTATTATTAAAGTTTTTGAACATAAGGCTAATTGATGTATATTTGTTTCTTAAAGTGTCTCATAAAGTGCTAGCTCCATAGTGTTTCCTAAACAGACACTTGCTGAGTGAGTAAGCAAATGATTAATTAAGTTTCAGGCTGCTATAATGTTACATTATTATTTCCAGAGAACTCTCCTAATTCAATAGGACAGACATTGACCTAGACTTGCTAGGTCAACAAAGAGGATAACTTGTTCAACAAGAAGGTACATGTTCTAAGGAATTCTAAGGAACATAGTAGATAGTAAATATTTTAGCATAGACTAATGAAAAGAAATATGCCTTTCAAGAGAATGCTCTTGAAATGACAACCTTATTGTCTTTGAAAGACGTTTTAAACACAGCACTGAGTGATGTGCTTAACATACTTGAACTGGTAATAATTTTGATGGACTCGTCCAGAGAAAGGACTCAAAGTTTAAGACAACTTGCACAAAGTCAATGTGTAATAAGTATTTTTGGTAAGTTATGGAAAGATGTCAAGTTGCAGAACAGAGAGTAACCCAAATGATTTTAAATTAACTCAAAGGAACAATACAGTAGTTAAAATGAATTAACATGGAACATGTTATACGTCAAAGGCATGTTGCAAAATATAAGCAAGTTGCAAAGTGATACATGCAGTATAATGGCATTAACATAAAATATGCAAAAAAATTGGTATCTTATGAATGGATGTACAGTTTGCAATCAAAGTATTAGAGCAGGGCTACTGTGGGCTGTTGCACTCAACACAGCTCCAAGGGGATGGTATCTTCAGGTCAAGCCTTGAAAACATGCATTGGAATGAAAAATTCCAGCTCAGAATACTTATTCCTAAGAGACAAAGTGAGCACTAATGGGTATAGGAAAGGGGCATATATGGGGCTTTAGTTATATTTATCATGATTCACTATTAAAAAATACATTTGAAGCAAATACTGCACAATGGTACCATTTGACAAGCTATGTGATGAGTACACAGTCATTACATTATTCCCTATGCTCGAAATATTTCTTCATGTATGAATACTGATACTATGTAAGGAGAAAAACAAAATTGCTTAGTTACAGTAATAAAGGAGTACCTATAATCATAGCCACATATTTTTATTGTAAGGTTTTAAGAATCAATCACATTGCAAATAAATTCAGAGATAAAACATTTTGGGTTCTCAAATTAACTCAAATTAAACAGGAGACTTATATAGGACCTTTTCAGGTATGAAAATAATTTACATAATTTTACACTCAAGCCTTTTTTGGGGGAAGACTGAAGGAAAAAGAGAAATCAGTGGCTAGCTCTAAGGAAGGTGATGTTATTTACTTTGGGAGTACAGGTGTAAGACACATGTGCTGAAATGCTCATCCAAAAATAAAGTTTAGCAGTTGCCTGAGGAAAAAAAATATGTAAGTCAAATTCCAAAGATACCTTCTTCAAATTCTGACAATTAGCAAACTCCTAAATGGCAGATAATTTCCTATCTCAATATGAATGATCCCATCTCTTTTGTCAACTACCAAAATGAAACCCAGAAATGTACAGTTTACATACCAAAACGTCCATCCCGGGGACATATTTGAGGGTTATCTTATAGTCTTTTGGAAGATTTGCCACCTACAGAGACCAAAAAAAAAAAAAAAAAAAAAAAAAGGAAAAAAATATCTGTAAGAAAATCCATACATATCAGTCGTCATATTGTTTTTAGTGGTTTGGAGAAAAACACCTACAAACCTATTATGCTTTTAGTTACTACTGAATTTCAATATTTACATATATAGTGATTTTTCATTCTTGATTTCCCTTTGCAATCAAAGGCACTCTCCAGAAATAAAGTGATAATACAAATCTTTTTTCCTCCAAATTCAGTTATGGGTGGCTAAGTATAATCTACTGAGTTTTGGAAACATGATTTGAATTTCAATTTCCGTCTGTGGTCTTGGAATTTCCCTCTAGGATTATATTCCTACTTGTTCCTCCAAAGGATCAGTAAGACAGTATATTTTACTTGTAAGTGGTTTACCAAGTGATATGTCAACATCACCAGGGAATCTGTAGAAACGCAGTCGTGGGCCACACCAGACCTACTGAATCTTATGTAACAAGTTCTCCAGGTGACTGTGATGTACGCTCAAGTTGGAGAACTACTGTTCTACGTTGATCCTAGAAAAAAATGTCTGCGAAATTTCAAAAGATCAATGATACTTATGAGTGGCAAATGCTTTATCACTTAATTAATTTAGAAAGATTCAGTTCTGTGATATAACTTAATCCACTTAGCTGGTGCTGAACCAGCTTTGAGATGCCTCAAGTGTTTACCTAGCTTCTCTTAAAGGCTTTCAAAGACTATCTAACCCATTTCCACCAGTCACTGTGGCATAAATTGAACAAGCACCTGATTTAGAACCAGGGAATTTGGAACAAATCTAAACTGTACTTTGGTTTCTCTCATCTGTAAAGTGGAGATAAAAGTACCCCTGTCTGAGAGTCAATTTATGAGCTGAGATGAGTGAATGTGCCAATCAATCCATATTCTTCACAGAGAGCTATACTGGCAACTGACTTCCAAGGCACACATCCTGGTAACTTACAGAGTTCCAGGTTCATTTGTCTCCTTTTCTACATATAGTACCACCTCTTACATCTCACCCTTCTAGCACAGATAAAATTTCCATCTGTATCATATGGCCCGTTTATAATATGTATAAACTGACTTAGCCCATTGAGTCTTAAAACAATATACAATGTAAAAAAAAAAGTGGTTTTGCTTTATTATATCCTCAATGGGTCTATCTTGCCTTGGTGGACTCATTTTCCCCTTTACCCTGTCTCTAAAATCATTACTATTCCCCACAGTAAGCTGGGATGTTGTGCATGTTTGCCAGACTAGGTCATCTCTGACAAGTCTCCCAGAACACAATCCATATGGTTTCTTCTTGGCTTTGCCAATAGCTTCTGGAATCTGAGAACAATTTGGTGAGAAAAGAATCTAGTTAAAGGCATAAGCAGTCAGAGGGGAGCCAAGGAAGTAGCTGATCCCACTGTGCATGCTACCATTCTACTTCCAATGGTACCATCTCCCACTCATCTCAGCCTCCAGCCTAACACTTACCAAATATTTATGATGTGCTGGCACTGTGCTTATCAAGGGCTTATGTTGCATGATCACATCCAAGCCTCAGAATCCCTTTCACATAGTATCTCTATTTAATGAATGAAGAACTTAAGGCTCAAAGATGTCAAGAAACTTGACTAAGGTCACACGATTACTACGTGTTAAGTCTGGACTAGAACTCAGGTCTCTGACAGCGGAGCCTCCCTTGCCTCTTAGCTCAACTACATATTTTCATCTATCTACTCTCTGCACACTTGTCCTAGATATTTTCCACTTGTGAGGCTCACCATCAACCCTCCTCATGCCACCCCCAATAAAACAGGAAAGTCCTTGCTGCTTGCTGAAAACACATCTGGGCTGCCACAGAAGGTGGCATTTTTTTAATCTTTAATTTTTGGGTGACTCTCTTACTCTTTACATTTTTTTTTTTTTTTTTTTTTTTTTTTTTGGTGGTACGCGGGCCTCTCGCGTTGCGGAGCGCAGGCTCCGGACGCGCAGGCTCAGCGGCCACGGCTCACGGGCCCAGCCGCTCCGCGGCATGTGGGATCCTCCCGGACCGGGGCGCGAACCCGTGTCCCCTGCATCGGCAGGCGGACTCTCAACCACTGCGCCACCAGGGAAGCCCCATCCCCATTTTTGAAAAGCAAAAGGACCTTGTTATTTTATGTAAGCCCCAGTGGAAGACACAGCTGACCTAAAAGCTGGAATCAGAATGAGCAGCAACATTCTGTTTTGTTATGAACCAACCATGTAAACGAAAGTCATTCCAGGTGGAGAAACATGGCAAGAAGTGGCAGGTGTTCTGAACCCAAGCTGCTTGACAATCTAGCCGTCCTTAAGCACAATTAACATTATCAGAAAATAAATATAGAATTGACCGAACTGGTATTCAGATAACTTAGGATCTGAGTACGTACCGAAAAGGGCAGAAAAAATGTAAGCGATATGCTGGCCAATTCTGTTTTATTAGTAATCTATACGTAAAAATTGGTGCAAAGAAGTCAAAGGAACCTTACAAGAAGTTCTCTGACCAACACACTGAAATCGCCACACCTTACCACTTGGGGGTTATATAATAATAATTGCTGCATTAAACGGATTTACTGATATTTAATTTCTGGTGGAACTGAAAAGTAATACTATTTTTGAAAAATGCTTTACAATTTAAGTTTTCATACACAGTCTCTATCACGACCCCAGAGATATGTGTTATTAAGCCTATGTCACAGAAGAAAACACAGAGACGTTAACTGGCATCCCAAGGTCACCGTCATCAGGAGTACCCATTGGAGGTATGGATACAAATCTTGGCTCTGTGTGCCGGTCTCAGCACAGTTATCTACAGATCAGTCTCCTCATTACTTTCTTGGCTTGCATTAGTTTGTTTCCAATTACATTTGGAAGAGAAATTAGGAAGTCAAGTTGTATATTTTTATGGCTGCTTCATGAATTATTATATTACTTTCCAAGCATTTATAGTATGTTAAATAGCATTCAGAAAGCACAGATAACCTTGTGATAAATTCGGTTTCTCTATGTATATTGAGCACTGTGGAAATTTGATAAGAGTAGAGGGAGCCTTTGACCTAGAACTAGGAAGATAAGCTGTTCCTTCGAGGCAGTTAGTTTGATGTAGGACTCACAGCACAGGTCCCGGGGACACACTGCTCAGGTTGGATCCATGTCCTGCCACGTGCTAACTCAGAGACCTTGGGCAAACCACTTAATCTTCTTTAGCCTCAATTTCCACATGTGTAAAATGGGAATCATAGACTCGAGCTAGTGGATGTATTAAGACTACACAAGGATTACATAACTTGTTTAAAATACTTAGTGCTTGAGCGTGCTGTGTGAAGGAGTACGAGTGTTTATTATTAATTGCAAGGGAGTGGGACATTCTAGGTATAGGGTTATATGCAAAGACAAAGACATGGGAGACCAGGGACAGGTCATTCAGGCTCTAGCAGGTAGGAGGTAAGAAATACCCCGGGAAAGCCATTATTAGTGAGGGACCTGAATGTCGGGCCAAGGAGGCCAAGAGGGAGGCAGTGAGGTTCAGCGGGACCAGTTCCACCACCAGAACCCTACAGCAAGTCACTCCTGCCTCAGGCACACCGCTTCTTCCCTGTGGAACCTCTACTCCTCGTCTGTAAGATGAAGAGGGTGAAGTAGATAACTATGAAAAATTCAGTCTGATTTACCTTTCTCATGGAATTAAGCAGTGGTGCTACACTGCAGGTGTTTAAGCCGGCAGGGAACACGACCGTCACTTTAGGAAGGTTAGTCTGGAGGGATGGATTGGAGCAAGGAGAGAATAGAGACTGGGGGCAGTTTAGAACACCACTAGGAACGTACTGAATATGCATTAAATATTTATACAGAGACCAGAAGCTGAAAAAGCAGAGACTGGTTTAGATTTCAGGGAAGCATACTGTTGGTAGGGTGAAATGGATACATAACCAAGGCTACAGATTTTGAAAAAACCAATCTATTCTAGTAAAATATGTTCAGGGCAAAAAATAAAATAAAATAGAACCTAACTGGTGGAAAATTTACCAAAGGTCCAACTATTCCAAAGGTCCAATGAACTTTGTGGTGTGGAGTGTGAGGGTGTAAATACTGTGCCAGATCATTAAATGCATAAAACTGCAGAAACAAGTCACTTTGTGATGGGCTCACTCTACTACTAGATGGGCCCATTTGCTATCTTTTTTTTGGATGTCTTAAGGACTGACCATACTCAGTGACATGAGGAGGTAAAATGCATATGAGAATGGCATGTAGAAATGCTGGAAACTCAGCCAAGAAAAAGTCTTTGCAAGCCAAACAGGCACTGGCTGCCTACCATACCCTGCAAGTATTTGGACTCAGGAGAAAAAGAACTCAAAGTCAGAACATTTAACTCCCTCTCTAGATCACTTATCTAAAATCTATGGATTTCATGATTCAAATATCATTGAGGTCTCTAAGTCTCACGAAATCAGTGGCTTCTTGGACATCTTTAGTGAGACACACTTGTCTCAGTTGTTTCTCCCAAGTTCTAGATAAGAATCAAAATGCAGTAGTAATAACTCATGATTCCCTTGACACTACATAAAATGTTGCACATATGTGAACCTGAGGAAAGAGTCCAGTTTTCAGAGTGTTGGGAGACGCAGAGAAGTTTAAGAATCACTGCTGTAGAGCAAAAAACCTTCTACGCTTATATTTTAAATATCTTAGTTCACTCCTGCAGCAGTTTAGCGTAATGCTGGTTGTTCAGTCTTCAGAAATAACACAGGACAAAGATTTTTGCCTTTTTAAAAAAAAATTAATTTATTTATTTGGCTGCATTGGGTCTTCATTGCTCCACGCGTGATTTCTCTAGTTGCGGCGAGCAGGGGCTACTCTTCATTGCGGTGCGGGGGCTTCTCATTGCGGTGGCTTCTCTTGCTGTGGAGCACAGGCTCCGGGCGCTGGCTTCAGTAGTTGTGGCTCACGGGCTCTAGAGCACAGGCTCAGTAGTTGTGGCGCACGGGCTTAGTTGCTCCGCGGCATGTGGGATCTTCCCCGGCAAGTCCCAGCTTTTTGTCTTTTTATTTCTCCTTATAAGCCATCTCTTGTTAATATTGACCAAAAATCTAACTAACCAGGTTACCTTTTTTATCCTTTAATAACAACTCAATTAGTGATTTAGAAAAAATTAACATGACAACTCATAAAAACTTTTCTGGGTCACATTTTCTCAGTGAAGAATATCTAAATGAAGTGAGATGACCCTCATTCTCCTTTCAGATAGAAGAGATTAAAAACATTTTTGGTTTATTTCATAGACACACCTTATAATGTGGATTCCAATTAAGTAGTACTAATTGAACTTCTATAATATGACTGCTTCCTAATCATAAGATAAGGTGACTACTACCTAGGAAATAAAATTCAAGAGGATAGAATGCTAATTCTTAAATTGCAGTTGATATTGACATCTTAAGTTAAAACATCATAAATTATGAACTGGGTTCTTATGCTCTAGAGATGGGCAGTTAGGGGTTCAAACCTCTATTCAGCTCCCTATTTCCAGGTGAGGATTGTCAGGTTACTAACCATTACCAGGCTTCAGCTTCCTAATCAATAAGCTGTTGGTAAAAATAATTACCTCCTAGGGTTGTGATGACTAAAAGAGAATCCAAACAAAGTGCTTTGCATGGTACCTGGATACTCACACAACAATGATTACTTTAAAAAGTCAAGGAGCAGGAGATTTTGTACCTAAGTGGTTTATCTTATAAAGGAAGAACAATTTTTTCTTTATGATAAGATTGACATGCTTGGTAACATAGCCCGCTACTTGTCAGTTTTTACGACTATTATTTCTAATACGCTTCTGTCCTTTCTTTGCATACTATAAGTCCTAAATTTAGCTTTAAACAGAGAAAAAAATTTTCTACTGACCACAGGAGCAGAAATTTAAATGCTACATATTGCAAACTCATCAAAATAAACTTTAAAAACTCTCCAGCTATCAAACCATTGTTCTTCAAGGGTCAAACAAAATCATGTGAGACCTCTACTTTTAAAGAGAAGATACGCTTAATAAAGCTCAGAGTTCACCTAGAAATGGGAAGTCTCAGAGACTCCAATCTTCCGTTTTAAGGTAGTGGTAATTCTATCCAAAGAACATCGTATTTGAAGAAGAATAAAAATTCCGCATCATTCAAAACTGTCCATTCAAAGTGTGGAATTTGTTATCTAAGTATATTTTTATAATCTTCCATTATTTTAAACTCTAAGAGTCATGTATTAATATAATCTACTTAAAATAAGTGCCTACTTCAAGACCGGGAAAACCACGAATTCTTGACTTTTAATTCTACTCTACTGATTTGTAGACTGACCTTGAAAAGACAGAGTAATTTCCCCTTTACAAGATGGGGCTGGGACAGCAACCTGCCTTAAACATTTTGAGGAAGACAAATAATTACTCAATAGATAGTTAAAGATAAAAAGGTTTTTTAAAAAGCAACAAAGTCATATTCAATTAAATTCCCCCAAATGGAGGAAAAAATATCACAAATGAAAGGAACAGGAGGAAGAACAAAAGGAAAAATTAATTTGAACTATTTCAATATTTGGATTCCTCCTTATATTAACACTTAACAATCATTAAAAGCTACAGCTGAACCATCCCCACAGATACAAGTTTTTAGAATTTCATTCATCCCCTTCCCAGATACTTGACCCTTTCTTTAGGTAGGCCTGAGTTTGCCATTTAAAACAAGTCCTGCAACATTTTTTGGAAACAAAGCAAAATGTTCTGTAAATAGATGAACTCTTATGCTGAGTAAACATGCCAGAAGGATTTCAAATGAAAACCATGGGGATTGCAGGGGCAGTACAAAGTGTGCAATAAGAAATTTAAAAGAAAACGACAGTAAAGTCATAAATCGTGTGCTTCTGTGACATGAGAATCACCCCAAGCAAACAGACTTAATGTTTGTGGGCACAGTGCAAGGTGCCACCTAAAGCAAAGGAGGAACTGGCCGAATGGGCAAAGGAATGATTTCAGCTGAAGAAATTACTATGAAAAACAAGGCAAAAAGGTACTCTCAACCCACTTTCTTTTTCTCAAATAAAATGTACCAAAGTTATGCCTGCAAAGAAACCAGATCCTCTTGTTCGATATAACCTCTTTTAGTCAAGGCATAACTGAATCTTTCCAAAGGGTACAACCTAAAAAAGTATCTCCACGGAATAAAAGAATCTCAGAGCTAAAAAGGGTCTCCCAAGTTGTCGGATTTAGTAGTTCTTATCTTTTTGGGTGTCACAGACGTCTCTGGGAAGCAGATGAAAGTTATACATGCTCTTCTTAGAAACACACATAAGGCACACGTAGGCATAATTTAGAGTTCCATTTGCAAGAATTTCAAAGTTTATGAATCCTAGATTAGGAACTAAGTATTGATCATGTCCTAGTTCCTCATTTTCAAAACCAGAAGTTGAATCCCAGAAAGGTCCAGGGACTTATTTGTCCAAGGTCACACAGCTGGGTAATAGCAGAGCTGGTATTGAAATACCCTGGTAAGCCTGACCTACTTGAAGATGCTTTTTTGCCCCACTGTTCTCTAGAGAGAGGCTGTGAATATCTATATCCATAAAACTCAAAAGTCACTCATGTTGCTGCTTGAATTAGTGAAATTAATGAGTTTTAGGCTAAGGATGGGAACACAGCTTCTTTTCAGACATGGAAACAACCCAATATTGTAAGTATTATGGCCTAAGCGGTCCTGCCACTTCTATGCAAATAACTATCACCTGGCGTATTAGTCAGAAACATTAACGTTCCTACATCTCATCTCCACAAGCTGTGATTCCGTATTTCTGAGGCAGAGCCCTGATAGCTATACTTTTAACACGTACCCTAAGAGATTGTGACTGGATGGTTCTCAAATGATATCCCACAAATGCTGATTTAAAGCAGTGGCTTGCAAACATTTTTTCATAAGCTCAATTGTTTTTTCAAGCCAAGTCTTATTTAGAAACCCAGACACATAAATAGTAAAAGCAGAGAGGCTAGGTGGGCTCTTGAAGCCAGTTTGAAAACCACTGTCCTAGAAGATACAGCACAGGTAATGGGACCAGGAGCTGGGCTTCACCACTCTTGGGTCTCAGTTTTCCTATTTCTGAAGTACTTTGTCTAGATTGTTTCTAAATTCCCTTCCGACTCCAGTATCCTATGACCCCACAAATGCCACTACTACCATTACTGACAGACTGTATTTAGCAGGCACTTGCTATGTTCCTAGCACTGTTCTATTCACTTATTTAATCTTTAAAGTTACTCTATGAGGTTAAGTATAGTTGACCCTTGAACAACATGGGTTTGAACTACATGGGTCTACTCATACCCATGTGTTTTTTTTGTTGTTGTTTGTTTTTTTAATAGTTAAGTACGGCAGTACTACATGATCCATGGTCGGTTGAATCTGCAGATGCAGAACCACAGCTAGGGAGGAAGCTTGTATACAGAGGGCCGACTACAAGCTGTGAGAAGGATGTTGCACTGCTAACCCCGGTGTTGTTCAAAGGTCAATTGTACTGTTAATCTATTACACTGATGAGGAAACTGAGGCACAGAGAGGTTATGTGATAATAACTGTGGTAAAAAATTTATATATACATTCTCTTATTTAATCTACACTACAAAATGGGAAGTAAGAACTGAGATTTAGAAATGTAGTTACTTATCTAAGGTCAAAGAGCAGGTGTGCCAGATTCTAAAATCCATTCTTTGAACCAATAAATTAGCATAGGTTGGGTCCCACGCTATACCAGAAAATCTTTCAAATGGTATCCATTTACGTGTGGTTATTGCGGACTGAGTGATATGCACTCACATATACATAGAGATGGGTTAGCTCCCAAACTAGATTATAAACACTCTGAGACCAGGGATTATTTTATATCTTTCCATGTCCTACTCTATGAAATACTGGCTGGGCATTAAGTGGGTCTTTATTCATTTAGAAGTGATCTTCTAAGTCCTTTTTTGTTACTAACTTGGTTCCCGCCCCCCCCCACCCCCGATAATCCAAAGTAAACACACTAATTTCATTTAGATCAACCCTTGAAATTAAAAAGTTCCCCTCTGAGTCAGGTGCTCGAGGGGTGACAGAAAGACTTTTTTCAGTTTAATGATTTTTTTACATTTGCCCTTGGGGGAAGGAATTATATTTTAGTGTTAATAAGTATCTCTTTCCAGGCACTTCTTTCTCCATGCTTCCTGCCATTTTTCACTGTATCAGCTGATAGGTAACAGACTGAAAATAAGCAGATGGTCAAAGACAAGAGTGGAGAATCTTGGAAGGTGCTTATAATACCTACTTATGCCACTTGAAAATATCGGTTTGACATTTCACAGGAAGTGGTGCTCGTTAAGTAGTATTCCTCAAACAGCAAAAAATGACTATAAGTAATTTTTCTTAAATACCATTTTAATTTTGGACATGCTCAGCGTGTGGTCAGATACACCATCACCTTCCATCTATGACTCCTTGCCCACATATTTGAAACTGGACACCTAGGACCACTTCAGACCTCCCCTGCTCATCTTAGCTCCATGGTTCTACCAGCAACAACATGAGAGCTGTAATTTCCCAGTTGTGGCCTACTTTAAGCATATTTTGGAGACTCATATTAATCTAACATTTATATAAATCCATACAACATCGATAAAACTACTCATAATAAGAAATGAGATTAAATCAAGGTCACAATATTGTGGTCTCTAAACTGTGACAGAATGGACCATCTAGAGCACTGGTTCTTAAACCTCCTTTAAGGAATGTCTTTAAATGTAGATGCCTTCAGACCTGCTGAATCAGTGGGGCCCAGACACCTATGATTTTCGCCACAGGTGATTATGATGCTGCACGGTGGTACACATCCTTACTTCATCGAACAAACATTTCATGAGTGCCTTCTATTGATACCAAATTTTGAATATAAACATTTTCTTTTTAATATAGTTTCTTGGTTCACAAACTAACATGCAGCTTGAGGGAAAGGATGATACATGTTTTGAAAAAAGTACTTCATCACCCCACCCCCATCCTTATACCTAGCTGGGCATATAGTAGGCAAATGTTGCATTGCTTTGGTCACCAGCTCCTCAAATAAAACACGGTGATACATCTTCAGGCACTGCACCAGAGAATATTTTTAAACCTGGACTTTGTAAGTATCCAAAGAAATCTGCATGGGTGTGTGTGTATGTGTGTGTGTGTGTGTGTGTGTGTGTGTGTGTGTGTGTGTGTGTGTGTATGTGTGTGTGTGTGTATTCTTAATTCTGCATTGAGACTAAGCCAGCAAGACTCAGATCGTAGCATTAAACTTCTGTTTTGGAGTTTGGCTATGAACCCAAAATAAAACATATAAACCAGGAAATGCATATCAAAATAGGGAAGATAAATATCTCAAAAAATATACTTTTCTTTCTTTCTACATACTACAATCCTCATTTCTTTCCTATTTTCACATCACGTCCGTTCCCTAGACAATATTCAAATAACTGAGTGCCATTTGGCTCTTTTGAACCAGGAACTTAGAAAACTGCTTCTCAAACTTGGTTCATCCTGAAAGCACACACTGTAGTTCAAGTGAGCATGTACAGTCACCACTAGATTGTGAGAGTTGGGAGGAAGGCATTTCAGATGCTGTGTTATGCTCTCCCTCTCTGTGGTTTGCATCTTAAGAGAAGCATGGCATGAAGCCGGCAGTGACCAAGGGGCACCAGTGTAAAACGGCTTTTCCTGAGGGAAGAGTTCCAATGTGATGGATGTGGGAGATGAATCTGGTCAACATTTGGGCAACAAATGACTCCAACTGTGTTTACTGAGGGAGCAAACACCCACCCGCATGTGACAGGGTCTTCAAGCTGTTGGAAAGGGGAGAAAGAGCATCTCAGATCTTTTGTTAGGCTCGTTAGAGAAGAGTAGGAAGGCATGTGGAAGGGAAATAAAACACTTTTAAGAGATAATGGGGAACAAGCTAGTGCTGGCACATCAGCACACAGAGAACTCGCCAGTGTCCTTCACTGCCTGTGAAGGAGATGAAAAGACCAGCAAAGAAACAAAGCCACTTCTGTGGGGTGCAACAGGCCAACTTTACCAACAAGATGCTCCATGACCTTAAATATCTCCCTACCTGCTCTCTACAAACTCTTTAGAATAACTCAGTGCCTTCTATCCTGGTCTTCGAAAAGTACTAATTTGGGGCAAGAAAAAAGGAAATATTTTTCAAAAAGTACAAGAAAAAAGAGTCACAGCAATCGAAAGCATTCCTAACTTACCAATTTTGTAACGTCTTTCACATCATCAGTCACACGGTTCCTGCAGATCCCTTGAGTTTTGACGAGAGGATTAAGTAGGAACAGTTGAAGATAAATGCAAGTGATAATCCAAGTCTAAATGAAAACAGAAAAAATGCTGGTGATCATCAGTGAAAATCCATAGTCACTAAAACTATTAACAATTAACATCTTCTGCCTTAATGTGGAAAAGGGGATCTACCTTTTTTTTTTTTTTAATGCTACTGGCTTAAATACAATTAGATGCAATTAGATGCTGAGCATTCAAACTATGCTGACCAAATTTTTAAAAAATTTTCTGTTAAAATATGGTTTGGATTTTTCATTTCAATGACAGTATTGTTAACTTTTGTCAAAAGCTTTCTACGGGCAATTCCCCAGTGGCAATTAGGAATGAACTTGTAGCAACATGTGAAGGATTTATCACTTAAGGTGTTTTCTAAAAACTAGGGAATGCATAAAATTCATACCTGAAGGCACCAAAAGAAACTTTCTCTACTTTAAATGTAGACTGTTTGGCAAGTAGCAGCAAAACCCTGAGCAGTGCTTTAATCCGATAATCTAATAGTACACCCAGTTAAAGTGAGGGGGAGAGAGAGAGAGATTTAGATATAGGACAGAATTTAACCTAATTTGTGAGACATCAAAAGAACCATTGTTTTGAATCACAGTTTTTCAGCCATTTAATAAGGAAAAATATATTCTTAGTCAATGGGAAGACATTCTTGAATCCTAGCATGAACCCACACTCACACACCCGCCAAGACACCTCTCTTTGCAAATAACTCTTTCAAATATGTAAAATAGTTACCTTTGTGCATGGCTTATTTTTTATTACACTATATTTTATGTTTTTAAAAATCTGGGCATCTATTTTTTTTCTTTAGTGTCTTCACAACACATAGCAGAACCTTGAATATAAAAAGCTCTTAATAAATATTTGCTGGATGAATCAGTGACCAAGGTAAAAAAAAAACAGAGTGTAATGCTTCAAATTTGATACCTGTTTATTGAGCCTGTACTATGAGACAGGGACTGAGCCAGTCACTAGAGAAACAAAGGGCAGAAGAACTAAATAGACATTTCTCCAAAGAAGATATACAGATTGCCAACAAACACATGAAAGAATGCTCAACATCATTAATCATTAGAGAAATGC
>NC_041219.1:22821944-22869434 GCF_002837175.3 Physeter macrocephalus
GAGGGAGGGAGATGCAAGAGGGAAGAGATATGGGAATATGTGTATATGTATAACTGATTCACTTTGTTATAAAGCAGAAACTAACACACCATTGTAAAACAGTTATACTCCAATAAAGATGTTAAAAAAAAAGAAAAAAAAAAAAACCCTTGAAATGCAGATGCAGGTAAGTAAGTTACACCCACACCCTGTGATAAATGCTTTGGGAACTCAGAGGAGGAAAAAATTAATCAGTTGACCTTAAGGGAGAGAACTCGTGGCAGAAAGACCGTGCCAAGAAAAGCCAGAGAGAAAATGTGACTCTGGCTGGATTTTAGAGGACAAAAGAAGAGTTTGCAAGAGTTGACAAGGAAGGGACAAGTATTCCAGGAAAAATAAACAGCATGAGCAAAACATGGAGATGTGAAGATATTTTTTAAATGTGAGAGTTCTTTTAAGAGTTAACATTCATCTATGGCATCTTAAAATTACACAAAGGCCCATCTGCACATGGCTAGAAATCTTTCCTATTTATTATGTAACCAGCCATGTATTATATGGAACTGGATTATTATTTTCAATGAATATCTGCAAGCTAAATAGATATTACACTGGACCAAATTATAATTATCATTTACTAAAATTTCTAAGACTACAATGCTACCTACATAGATAATAGTGGCTTCGAAACAAAACTAAAACGCTTTTATTGTTTTACCACTGTAATCTACGTATTTTAGCAGTAATCCTGCTTAATTTTGTTTACGGCTACTTTGAGCATGGTTGGGTCCCACTCTTCATAGCATCATCTCCCTTGGACCAAAATGAAGACTGAATTGTGTAAATGATTTGTTTGGGAGATTCTTCTTTTTGGACAATCCCAACACATAAAATATCCTCTAATATCCCTTCATGTATGTAAGTATAATTGCTTAAACTCAAGCTTTCTTTTATACTGTCATTGCTAAGACCTAACCCTCCCTTGAAATATATTTTCTCCAAGATCCTCTTCCATGATATGATTTTGGAATCCTCCCTAAGGACCTCTGTAAATGGCCAATCTCACTAATAACCATATTCATATTCTAGGCTCTAAGACATATAAAGGCATGGGGTGGGGGAGGGGGAACTGGAGGAGGGTGGTCAAAAGGTACAAACTTCCAGTCATAAGATAAGTACTAGGGACGTAATGTACAACATGATCAATATAATTCACACTGCTGTACGTTACGTAAGAAAGTTAAGAGAGTATATCCTAAGCGTTCTCATCACAAGGAAAAACATTTCTATTTCTTTTGGATTTATATAGATTTTGTATCTATATGAGATGGCAGATGTTCTTAATATGGTAGTCACTGAATGATGTATGCAAGTCAAATAATTATGCTGTACACCTTAAACTTATACAGTGTATATGTCAATTATATCTCAGTAAGACTAGACGAAAGAAAAGAAATATAAGGGCAGAAATTCTGTTGACTTCTCTTTGCCATGTCTTATGCCTGACACTGAAGAAACTACACAAACATTAGTTCACTCATTCATTCATTCAGCAAATATTTATTAAGCACCTAGTGCTACTGTGTGCCCGGCACTGTTCTAGATGCTGGGGATATATTAGTTAAAAAAAAAAGCAAAAATTCCTGCCATCATAAACTTAGCTTCTGGGCTTCCCTGGTGGTGCAGTGGTTGAGAGTCCGCCTGCCGATGCAGGGGAAACGGGTTTGTGTCCCGGTACGGGAGGATCCCACATGCCGTGGAGCAGCTGGGCCCGTGAGCCATGGCCGCTGAGCCTGCGCGTCCGGAGCCTGTTCTCCGCAACGGGAGAGGCCACAACAGGGAGAGGCCACAACAGTGAGAGGCCCGCGTACCGCAAAAAAAAACAAAACAGGGGCTTCCCTGGTGGCGCAGTGGTTGCACGTCCGCCTGCCGATGCAGGGGAACCGGGTTCACGCCCCGGTCTGGGAGGATCCCGGTTGAGAGAGGCCACAGAGGAGGGAGGCCCGCATACCACAAAAAAAAAAAAACAAAAACAAAAACAAAACAAAACAAAACAAAAAAAACTTAGCTTCTAGTGAGGGAAGGCAGACCATAACCAATAAACATAATAAATAACCAGATTATATAGTAGGTCAAAGGTGTGCTGTGAAAAAAGAAAAATTAGATCACTCTGAAGGGTATCAGAATTATAATGCCTACTCTGCTCTACTAGCAGCATGGTCTTAGGTTCAAGGTGACAATCACACTCATGAGGCATCAGAGGCTTCACGCAGCACCAAGTGTACTACTGAGCTGATATCTGATGGGGCCTCATTGGGAAGGCAATGTTTTATCAAAGATTAGATGGAGCTAAGGGAGTTATCCAAGCAGATGTCCGTGGGAGAGTATTATAGACAGAGAAGCTAGTGCAAAGGCCCTAAGGTCTACTTTTTGTTATTGTTGTTGTTGTTTTCAATTGAATCTTTCAAGATATTTTATTATAAAAGTAATATATTATCATTATCAAACATTTGGAGAAGAAAAAAAACTTAGTTGGAATGTCACTACCCTGACAACTTTTAGAAAGTATATATTTTTTCCCCATTATTATAAAATAAATGCCTACTCATTGATTTAAGGAATCTGCTTTATTTAAGGAACAGCAAGAATAAACCAGGGGGGCAGTGAAGATGATGATGTCAGAGAGAATGGAGAGGCCAGATCATGTAGGGTCTTGTATACCCACCTGGACTTTTGACTTTTACTGTGAATGAAAAGGGATTCATTGCAGGATTTTGAGCATAGGAGAGATACGACATATTTAAAACTTTTTTAAAAGAGACTGTTTGGAAGTTTCTTACAAAACTGAACATATTCTTACCATATGATCCAGCAATCATGCTCCTTGGTTCTATCCCAAAGAGCTGAAAATGTGTGTCTGTACAAAAACCTGCACACTGATTTTTATAGCAGCTTATTCAAAATTGCCAAAATTTGGAAGCAACCAGGATGTCCTTCGGCAGGTGAATAGTTAAATAAACTGTGGTATATCTGGGGAATGGACTTTTACTCAGCACTAAAAAGAAATGAGCTATGAAGCCATAAAAAGACATAGAGGAAAAAATGCCTATTACTAAATGAAGAAGCCAATCTGAAAATGCTATACACTGTTTTGATGCCAACTACTATGACATTCTAGAAAAGGTAAAACTATGGAAACAGTAAAAAGATCAGTGGTTGCCAGGGGTTGGAGGGGAAGGGATGAATAGAGCACAGAGGATTTTTAGGGCAGTGAAGGTACTCTATATGATACTATAATTCTGAATACATGTAATTATACATTTGTCTAAACTCATAGAATGTTCAACACCAAGAGTAAACCCTAGTGTAGACTATGGGCTCTGGGTGATTAAGATGTGTCAGGGTAGGTTCCTCAGTTGCAACAAATGCACCACTCTGGTGGGATGTTGATAACGGAGGAGGCCATGCATGTGTGGGGGGCAGGGGGCACTGGGGAAATCTCTGTACCTTCCTCTCAATTTTGCTATGAACTGCTCTAAAAATATAAATTATTTCCAAAAAAAAAAGAGATCACTTTAATTGCTGTGAATTTAGGCTAACAATAGGTAGAAACAGAGTGACCAATTTGGGGCTATTGCTATAATCCAAGCAAGAAAGGGTCGTAGCAGTGCATTGCCCAGAGGTGGTTAGATTCTGGATGCCTCCTGAAGATTGAGCCGATAGAATTTCCTGACAGTTGGAGAGTGATTTGAGAGAGAGTCAGAGACAACTCCAAGGATTCTGGTCTGAGCAACTGGAAGGATAGTGTTGCCATCAAATGATATGGGGAAGGCTAAGGGGTAGAGAAGGTTTGGGGGGCAGATCTGGAGTTAAGTTTTGAGTGTGCTCAGTTTGAGATGTGTTTTGAGACATCCTAGTGATGAAACTAGGTCAGGATATTTCAATCTGGATTGAAGAGGGAAGTTTGGGCTGGATATATACATATGACAGCTTTTGATATATAAATGGAATTTTAAGCAAAAGAGTGGATGAGACCATCAAGGGAGTGAGTACAAACAGAAAAAAGAACAAAGAACTGGGTACTATGGTGCTCTAACCTTAAGAGGTCTGGCAAAAGATTTAGAACACACAAAGGAGCCTGAGAGAGGAGCCAGAGGAGGAGGAAGAACCCAAGTTAAAAAAAAAAAAAGAAAAAAAGAAAAAGTAAAAGTACCTTAAGGAGAAGGTTAAACTATGAAACTACATCAAATACTCGCAATAGGTCAAGTAAGATGAGGACTGAGAACTGATCATTGGATTTAGCAGCATAGTCACTGGTGACATTAACAAGAGCATTTTTATTGAAGCAGTTTGGGAAAGGCAAGGCAGGAGTGGATTTAATAGAGCATGAGAGGTGAGTGATTAAAACCTGTGCATATAGACAGCTCTTTTAAAGAAGTGTCCTTCAAAGGAGAGCAAATAAATAAATGAACAAAGAAATAAGTAAAAACAAAGTGAGACAGGAGTTGGTGAAGAATTAGGTTGGGGGGAGGGGAGAGTCTTATTTATAAGATGGTAAAAATACCAGGATGTCTGTATGCCTATGGGGATGATCCAGTAGGAGGTGCAATTGGCACTGTGGGTCAGAACAGAGAGACATCAGATGTCCTTGAGAAGACAGGAAGGGGTGAGATCCTGTCTCAAGCAGAGGGCCTGGCTTTAAATAGAGTATATACTGTAGTTCATCAGTACCATCAGGCAGGATGTCTGAATGTGTATGCACATGCTTGTGCTTTCTGAACCATACAGTGAATAACAGCTTCCACTTACTGAACATTTACTATGTACCAAACACTTTGTCTAGCTTAACACAAATAAAATAAAATAGTTTCATCTATCCTAATTCTGAAGATGAAGAAACTGAGGTAGAGAGAGATTCAGTGACTTCTAAGTGGTGAGATCAGGATGAAAACTCAGGTCTGTCCCATTCAAAATCCTGTCCTCTTCACCACCTCATACTGTCACAGCACTTCAAGAAAGCTGTTATATCACTGGTGAGGACTCTGAGGCCATCTCTCCAAGACTTTAATAATTTTTCAAATATCACGCATATGGAGATAAGTTTGTTCCCTATTCCAAGCCAAAGCTGAATATTGTACATTTTTCAGAACTTTTAATTTTATAATTTTTATATCTGTTCTTTGATAGTTTAAATATATATATTAATACAGACTTCTATAATAATTGCAAAATAATTTCACCAGGGCAGCATTTTTTTTGGATCAGTTATATACAAACATCTGTACAGATGATTTTGCTCAATTTATTGGAGTCTATTTGGTTAGGACTAAACTTAAATCTGTTAATACGTTCAAATATCCCTGAAAGAATGTAAATTAGCGCAGTCACTATGGAAAACAGTATGGAGGTTCCTCAAAAAACTAAAGATGGAGTTGCTATATGATCCTGCAATCCCACCCCTGGACATATATCAGGAGAAAACTGTAATTCAAAAAGATACATGCACCCCAATGTTCACTGCAGCACTATTTACAATAGCCAAGACATGAAAACAACCTAAATGTCCATCAACAGATGAATGCGTACAGAAGATGTGACACATATATACAATGGAATACTACTCAGCCATAAAATAGAATAATGCCATTTGCAGCAACATGGATAGACGTAGAGATTACGTCTTAGTATGCTAAGTGAAGTAAGTCAGAGAAAGACAAACACAATATGATATCACTTATATCTGGTATCTAAAATATGACACATGAACTTATCAATGAAACAGAAACAGACTCACAGACATAGAGAACAGACTTGTGGTTGCCAAGGGGGAGGGAGGTGGGGGTGGGATGGAGCGGGAGTTTGGGATTAGCAGATGCAAACTGCTATATATAGAATGGTTAAACAACAAGGTCCTACTGTATAGCACAGAGAATTATATTCAATATCCTGTGATAAACCATAATGGAAAAGAATATGAAAAAGAATGTATGTGTGTGTATGTGTGTGTGTGTATATATATGTATGTATAACTGAATCACTTTGCTGTACACCGGAAATTAACACACTGTAAATCAACTATACTTCAGTAAAATAAATTAAAAATAAAAACCAAATATTCCTGAGAAACTTATATTTCATGAGGCATTTCATTTTAAAGCTATTAAGTAAACTGATATTTTAATTTAATTTTTTTTTTTTTTTTTTTTTTTTTTTTTTTTGCGGTACGCAGGCTTCTCACTGCTGTGGCCTCTCCCGTTGTGGATCACAGGCTCCGGACGCGCAGTCCCAGCAGCCATGGCTCACGGGCCCAGCCGCTCCGCGGCACGTGGGATCTTCCCGGACCAGGGCACGAACCCACGTCCCCTATATCGGCAGGCGGACTCTCAACCATTGCGCCACCAGGGAAGCCCTTAATTTAGTTTTGTATATACAGTTGACCCTTGAGCAATGCAGGAGTCATCCGTGTATAATTTATAGTCAGCCTTCCCTATCCCTGGTTCCTCAGCATCTGGGGATTCAACCAACCTGGGACCATGTAGTACTGCAAGTATTTACTATTGAAAAATATCCACATATAAGTGGACCCATGCAGTTTCAAATGCATGTTGTTCAAGGATCAAGTACTTTGCTACTGATGAGTATTCACCTTTCATAAAATTCAATCATTCACTCAGGCATAACTAAACATTAGGATGGGGGAGCAGTCAAGGCAGAAATGTACTGAGAATTCTGCACAGCATTAGTAATACCTCCCTATCAGTATTCTTGGGAGAGGGCCGAAATGAGGCACTTACTTCTTTAAATGGAAAAGTATTTTTTCCGTATTATTCTATGCAGAAATTTTTCTAATACATAGTACACACATTTCCCTGATTTCCTAAACAGTGGCTACAAATATTAAACTTTGCTTCTCTTTGATGATTCATTTTCATCAAATAAAGGGAAAACTAAATAAAATAAGCCAGACACAGAAAGACAAATATCGTATGATCTCACTTATATGTGGAATCCAAAAAAAAGAAAAGTCGAACTCATAGTAACAAAGAGCAGTACAGAAAGGTGGGTGCCAGAGGCTAGCAGGTAGAGGAAAATGGGGAGATATTGATTAAAGGGTACAAACTTTCAGTTATAAGATGAGTAAGTTCTGAAGACCTAATGTACAGTATTTTGACTACAGCTAATAATACTATATTGTTTACGTGAAATTTCCTAAGAGAGTAGATCTCAAGTGTTTTCACCACACACAGTATAAAGGGTAACGAGATAGTTTGACTGTGGTCATCATTTCACAATGTATCCATATATCAAAACATCCCATTGTGCACGTTAAATATATACAATTTTATTTGTCAGTCACACCTCAATAAAGCTGGGGGGAAAAAGCATTTTGGTTATGTAGTTGTTACTGCCCACCTCCAAGGAGCTCCAAATTACTGTACTTGTTTGAACGACTGTTTTTACAATTTTATTTTCATTTTTGTTGGTTTGTTTCTTAGTTACCTATTTCTCCCATACTGTCAGGTCATTATTTGCAACATATTTTTACTGTTAACATGCCCATCTCTAGCCTCCTGTAGTCCCGGAGGCAAACACAACACATGGCCCATGAGGGGTGCTTATAGTAGGCAGAATAACAGCAAAAAGACGGCCACGTCTTAATTTTCTTGGAATTTGTGACTATATTGACTTATACAGCAAAATGGACTTTGCAGATGTGATTAAGCGAAGGACCTTGATGTGGAGAGATTATCCTGGATTCTCTGAGTCCCATCTAATCACACAGGTCCTTACAAACTGAAAACATTTCCAGCTCTGGTCAGAGAGATGCAGTGATGGGAGAAGGGTCAGAAAGATGTGACACGATAAGGACTCGACTTGCCATTGCTGGCACTGAAGATGGAGGAAAGGGCCCAGGAGTCAAGACATGCAAGTGGCTTCTAGAAGCTGAAATAAGGCAAGGAAACAGTCTCCCTTAGAGCCTTCAGGAAGGCACAGTGTCATCGACACCTTGCTTTTAGCCCAGTAAGCCCCATTTTGGACTTCTGAATCTCCAAAACCATAATATCATAAATCTGTATTGTTTTAGGTCACTAAATTGGTGGTGATTTATTCCAACAGCAATAGAAAAATAAATCAGAGCTCAATAAACTTACTTTCTGGGAGAATTACTGAATGAATGGAGCAGTGTGAGATGTTCAAGCTGTTCCTGGTAAGGAAAACATACTGCCCCGCCAGTATTCTGGGCCCCCAACGCCTGCTTTAAGCAAAGCAGCTCAGTTTCTTTTCTGTTCTATTTGTTCATGCTTCTGGGTAAAATTTTGTTCAAACAAAGGTTTCCAAGGGCAAAAAAGGAAAAATGTTCATGCTTTTGAAAACCGGTAGTGTGATGGCAGGGTATAGAAGATGGATCCAGAAAACCTCTGAGCCCCACCATGTGACCTCAAACAAGCCCGTGAATCCTTCTGAGTATCTGTTTATCAGTCTCTAAAATGAGAATCGTTTTTGCCTTACCCGTTCATGGAGTGGTGGTGAGAATCTTTTCAAACCACAGGTGTTGTGCAATGATTTGCTGTGTGGATTATAGGTTTTGGATTGTCTCGGAAATCAGGGAAACAAGTGCTTAAAAATCATACAAATAAGAGTCCGGGAAAGGACTTTATAGAATCAATCTTGCGTGAACAAAGAGTCTGACCTTTAGTACACGGGTATGTTGATGCTGATTTGGGGGTCAGATGCATTTTTCAATTTATTTCTTAGTTCTCAACTGTGTTGAGAGTAGCTTTGGTTAACAGACAATTGACTTCCAATGGAGTTTTCTCTCTTCCTCTTTCTCTAACTTCTAGAAACTCCAACAAGGGTATTCAGGTGCCTGAACATGTGGGCAGGTATGCACACACACACCCTATTAGATAGAAAGCTGAAGCAAAATGTCCCTGCGTTTGTGACTTCTGCTCTAAAATGTATCGTTTCCATTTGGGTAATCATCTCTTGCTGTTTTTTCTGTGACACCCTCTGCTTCTGCATATGACATTTTTCTTTGGCTACTTTGTTTTTAGCATCGTACAACTCTTCTCTCTAGGTCACGCTTGTTGTGTGATAACCTCTCATTTCACGATAACCTCTCACTGCACGGTCACATTAAACTAATCTTATTGTCGGCAGTTCTAGATTTTTTTAAATTTAGAGGCATGCGTCAAAAGTGTCCCCCATGTACTCTGCACAACACACAAAATTCCAATAACCCTTTCATTGCTAAAAGTTGCCTTCAATTTATTTACATGATGAAAAAACTAATGAGAAATCCTTATGCACTGTTAGAACTAAAATATGCAGTAGAAACAGTCGTGGTGGAGGGAAGTAATAGTGACTAAAATACACACTCAATTGTGAATGACAGATCTAGCAGGTCTCTTTCTGGGAGCAGGTTTTAACAGTGGCAGATGGTACTGAAAAGGAACTTTAAAAGGGAAAATTTACAGGAAGACAAGGCTGGAGACTCTGAAGGCAAAGGTCTTACTTAAATCTCACTTTTGTTGAGAATCAATCTCAACAGACTCCAGTGGAATATTCACCCATTCATCAATTCTTCCTGAGCATAACAGCCTTCCGTACAATAAAAAGCCACATTCCAGAGAAAGGAACTGCAAAGCCCCCCTAAAGCAAACTATTTACTTGGTCTGAACATGTGTTATTACACAGAAGTCAGGTTGCAGACTCCTTTCCTTTAGTAGAAAGTAACATGCATGCAGCCCAAGAACATCAGGGCAACATATGCTGTTCAGGAAACCAGAAGATTCCAATCTTCTAAACTTGGGGGGAAAAAACAAACTTTTCTATGACCATGAGAAGTGGTTTTAAAATATTCATTGCCAGGATCCACGTTACAGACTTTTCAAAGTCGAAAAGGTAAGTGGGGCATCTGTGTAGCTCGTTTTCTTTATGCAGAGAACTACAAAATAGTATTAGGACTGCCCCGAACAAAACAGCAGCTGCTGCCAGAAACAACATTCATCTCTTCTTTAATCTCGCCTGCCAGCTAGCCAAGCAGGCAGTTCCCTTGCAGCCCAAATGTGCTTTGGAAGAGAGCCAACTGGTTCAGCTACCCAGAGCCAGGAAAGCAAGTTACCAAGATACAGGTATAGGAATTAGCCCTGAGTTCAGATTTTCTGCGGTCATAGGAACCATACCCTCCCAAAATAATCTTAACCTAAAGCAACAACAGACTATCGGTCAGTGAATAACGGTTTAATTCTAAATGACTTCTTCCTTAAGATGTTTTATTGCTCAACAAGCTTTTACCATTTAACATTATGAAAGAAATACCTAAGCAACCTACAGTGACTCAAATTCTTCTCTACTGATTGTCCAATAATCTCGAAGGGTCAAAGGAAACCGCAGATTGGTCGTTTTTAGTGCTATGAAGAAAGGAGACATTAACAGGCCAATTAAGTGAAACTCAAACCAGCTTGAAGTCCAAGTTGGTCCACTAAAATCCTGTAAAGTTACTCACTCTTCTGCCTCTCTCAATGCAGATCTTTTTGTGAAGTAGAATATTTGGAAATATGGGTAAGTATGCTCTTATAACAATCTGAACATCCTAGAAGTGAACTGCTTAATAGAAAAAGGCAGACAATGGCTTTAAGGTAAAAGGAGAACTTAAAGGATTTCAAGGTATTCAATCTATAGGAAAAAATGGGGAGACGGGGAGAATCACCCTGTGACAGTTCATCCTTACTCTATATTTAAATGCTACTTAAAGGGGGAAATGACTCACATATATTGACTCCTACTAAGGGCCACACATAGCAGTTTGCAGACATTATTTCATATGATCTTCCCATCAACCAGGTAGATTATTTTTATCCCATTTTGTAGGTAACACATGATTCAATGAGATTAAGTAACCTGTTTATGGCTACTCTGCTAGTAAATCCCTGGACCAAGTTTATTCTTTTAATTTAATTTTATTGAAGTATAGTTGATTTACAGTGTTTTAGGTGTACAGCAAAGTAATTCAGTTGAATATATATACTCTTTTCCCTTCTTAGGTTATTACAAGATATTGAATATAGTTCCCTGTGCTATACAGTAGGTCCTTGTAGTTTATCTATTTTATATATAGTAATGTGCATCTGTTAATCCCAAATTCTTAATTTATCCCTCCCTCCCTTTCCCCTTTGGTAACCATAAGTTTGTTTTCTATGTCTGTGAGTCTATTTCTGTTTTGTAAATAAGTTCCCTTGTTTCTTTTTTCTTTTCTTTTTTTTTTTTTTAAGATTCCATGTATCAGTGATCTCATATGATATTTGTCTTTCTCTGTCTGACTTACTTCACTTAGTATGATAATCTTTAGGTCCATCCATGTTGCTACAAACGGCATTATTTCATTCTTTTTTATGGCTGAGTGACATTGCATTGTGTATATGTATCACATCTTCTTTATCCATTCATCTGTTGATGGACATTTAGGTTGTTTCCATGTCTGGGCTCTCGTAAATAGTGCTATAATGAACATTGGGGTGCATGTATATTTTTGAATTACAGTTTTCTCTGGATATATGCCGAGGAGTGGGATTGCAGGATCACATGGCAACTCTATCTTTGGTTTTTTAAGGAACCTCCATACTGTTCTCCATAGTGGCTGTACCAATTTACATTCTCACCAAGAGTGTAGGAGGGTTCCCTTTTCTCCACACCCTCTCCAGCATTTATTATTTGTTGACTTTTTGATGATGGCCATTCTGACTGGTGTGAGGTGGTACCTCATTGTAGTTTTGATTTGCATTTCTGTAATAATTAGCAATGTGGAACATCTTTTCATGTGCGCATTGGCCATCTGTATGCCTGGACCAAGTTTAAATCAAGACTAGAAAGAAAAACACTGGGCCAATAAGATAATAAAACTGACTTCATTTATATCTAATGAACAATTAACTTTCATTTACAATGCCTGTGCTGTGGACAGCATATAGGTCTCTTTAACTGCATCAGTTTCTAATTGAAACAACAATGTCAAATTATGACTAGGCTGGATAAACAAGTAGTGCATGTAAATCAGGTTATACTTGCGGTAGCTTAAAAAAAATTGCATAGCTAGAGGGAGAGGAGAGCTCAAAAAAAGTGATAAGTTGTTCTTTCTGATAAAAACAAAATTGACTGCTTTCAGACTTCTAAGAAGAGCTATTTATGCTATTTATTCATTCAACAGACACATATGGAATACCTGATAATTACAGAAGGTAAAGATACAGAAGATATGGTCACGGCCTCAGGAAGCTCAAGCTCTTGGCGAACACAGCAGGTAGAGTATCTAAGAAGGGAAGGGCCCAGAGGTACAGCTAAACCTGACTTTGGGGTGGGGGAGGGAGACTGAGGGAGGGGCTCAGGGATAGCTTCTGGGAGGAGACATCTTTTCCAAAGGTGAGTGGAAGGTAGCCAGGTCAAAGGGAGCTGGGGCGAATACCCCTGACAGAGAAAGTAAAGAAGCAGGTGCCCACAGAAGTGAGGGGAGGAGACAAAAATGAAAAATTAGTTTCAAGGAATAAGCAACAATAGATGAGGCTAGAAAGATATGCAGAGGTCCTCCCAATTTTGCTAATTGATTTGGATTTTATCTTAAAGGCACTGGGGAGCTCCTGGCAGACTTTAAGTAGAGGAGTATCAAGATCTGGTTTATCTTTGAACAGTTTATCAGTCATCAGAATGAAGGATACATGGGGTGGAGGGGGGGGCAGCCAAAAAGCCTGGGGGCAGGAGGTCAGTTAGGAGGTCAATGAAGTTATCCAGAGGCCACATGAGGAGGGCCTTAACTAGCAAATGGCAGTGGGAATGGAGAGAGACAAGTTTAGGAGGATGTAGAGGTAAAAAGGAAGAACTTGGGTGACTGACAGAAAGCGTGTAGGGTATCGGGGGGGGGAGAATCACAAATGACTTCCGTGCTCCAGTTTGGGTGACTGAGGCAGAAATGGTGCTATTCCCTAAGCCAGGATATGTAGCAGAAGTGGCAGCTGGGGATTAGAAGTTATCACCCAAAACCCTGGAGAATACCATTATATAAGAAGAAGAAAAAATTATCTGCATAGGAGACAAGAGAATGAGAAGCCAAATACATGAGAGGCAAATCAGTTGATTTGGGGGTACTGTGGCCAATAGGAAAAAAAAGTACCAAAGGGAGAGTATAATCAATAAAATAAGCACTAAAAAGATGTCAACCTGTTGGTTGTTGAAGAGGACCTAATGAAGCTGACCTTGATGAGGACAGTTTCCATGGAGTGAGACCATGGAGGATGAACCATAGGGGTCAGTGAGAGTGAGGGAATTTCAAGGGCGTACTACAACAGAGTGGTAATGTCTGGAAGTGCTAGAAAGTTCAGTTTAGTCTTGGTAGATAAGAAGAGACATCTCTGAAAGAATGGGGCTAAAATGATAAACCAAGCCTTCGTCCTCCTTAAATAGCCTGTGCATGGGGGAACTCACCTGTGGTTAAGGAGAACCAGGTTAGCTCAGAGACTTTGCCCCTGTGTGAAAATACCTACAAAGGACTTCTACCTCAGGCTAGAATCTAGGGTCTAGGTATTCAAGTTTTATTATTTTTAACAGAGACATACGTGATAGAATAAGTATTTGTGCCAGCAGTATAGATTTCATCAGAAACAATGGTAATAGATAGGTCATTAGCTATTCATAAATATAGGTCTTCAGCGGTTTTATAAATAAAGAGGGAAATGACGTATTTTACAGAGCTGATAGTCGATGACTAATTCTAATCAATATTATGAGGAAGATGACATGTAACAAACCAAACTGGTCTAGAAAACTGGTGGGTGCGAGTTCACCATTGAACCTAGATTTACATATCTGTTGCCAATTCTTTTTGCTTTAAGTGTTTATTTTAAAAAAAAATAAGAGCGACCGGCCCTCAACATTGGCAAGTACAGGAATATCGCAAGAAAAAAAAAATGACAGTTCTGAAATCCACATACCCAAATTCAGCACTTCATGGGCACTGATTCTTTGGGGATGGCATTCTTCACTATTATGTCAATTAGTTGCTCTTAAAATTGAACCACGATGACATGCAATCCAAGGGTTGTAGCTTTCCAAAAACAGCTACGAAAACCTAAATCACAATTTGTATTCTTCCAACTATGTGACTCACTTCTGAAATTGTAATCCCCTGTAAATCAAAAGTTCTGCAAAATCTGTACAATCTTTTGAACTCCAAACAACTGAGAAATGGAAAATGAGCGTGGGCTCTACCTGCCATCTGATTCCATGCACTGAATTTGGACTGAATGCCTAAAACTTCCTAGAACTTCTTGTGTTTTTTTCCCCGATGGCTGTAATTAAATGTGCTCAGATGTTTTGTCAGATCAGCTACTGGGAGTCTGACAAGTTTGGTCTCACAGGCCCTTTTAATTTTTAAGAAGACTCAATCTGAGGAAGCAGCTCAGGAAATCTCTGACAAAAGTTTTCATTTGTTTGTTTCCCACCTGGGTTTTTGGACTACAAATAAACTAAATCTTTATACTCTGCTGGAACTGTTCCAAGTAGCATCAAAACGAGCGGGTCAAAGTCCTGAGCTCAAAGAACACTCACAATCTTGATCATTTTCTCCATCACATCAGATGACAAGCCAGATTTGCAAAGGTCACTATATGAGCTTCCCTGATTATGCGATGTGTGCTGGACATACCAAGTACCTCTGGTTGAATTGAAAAAACTGTTGAAATGTACCCCTTCATGGAAGGTGCTCCAACTCAAACAAGAGAAGTTGCTGTCTTATGTTTAGATCAAAGTGTAATCATCTGGGGGTATTTATTTAGAATGCAGATTCCTGGGCATCACGTGGAATCCAAAATTCTGAGGGTCCATCTCAGGAATGTTTACTTTTAACAAGATTCTTAGGTACTCTCTGAAGACTTAGACATACTATTTTAGGCTGTACTAGCTCATGGGTGCTATATGATTAGAGAAAACAAAAATGCCTGAAAAGGTAAATGAGGCTGCATTTGGTTCAAGGGCTACATATTAGATACTCCTGATTTAGAGGAACTTGGAAAAAGAAAAGTTAAGTAGTTAGTGTAGAGGATACTGTGAGTTGACTCAATTCCCATTACCGCCCTCTGAACATATTCTTCTATACTGTAGTGGCTGCAAAATTAAAATCTCCATATCTTGGACTCCATTGCAGTTAGCTAAAGTTGCAGGTACGACTTAGGTTTCAGCAGTCAGGCACAACTCTGCAAGATTCAATACGGAAAGAAAATCCTGGAGAAGAGAAGCTGGATGGATGCCGGGCAGGCATTTTGCTGGGTGGTAGTGAGGCAGCGAGACCCTGCCGTCAGCAGCAGTCCTGGTTGTACAGCACTTGCTGTTATGTAGCTGCTTTACAGATTGCCTTGGACTTAACTGTGTTCTGGGTGATGGGAGTGTTCTGAAATCTCAACCTGTTCTTCTAGCCCTTCCAGTGGTTTTATAACCCATCAAATAAACTTCAATATATCCCTTTATGTTTAAACTAGCTAGAGTAGATTATATTGTCTGCAACTAAACCTTAAGCACTCGGAGAGAAAAATCCAAGTTACTGAGCATTTATTTCTCATAAAGTTTAGTCTAAACTTTCCTTAGGAATTTTCCATTAGTATTTCAAAATTCAAATTGTAAAATAGCATTTAAATTTTATCTTTAAAAGGCAGTTTTTTAAAAAATGTATTTATTTATTTATGGCTGCATTGGGTCTTTGTTGCTGCGCGTGGGCTTTCTCTAGTTACGGCGAGCAGGGGCTACTCTTCATTGTGGTACGCGGCCTTCGCATTGCAGTGGCTTCTCTTGTTGCAGAGCATGGGCTCTAGGTGCATGGGCTTCAGTAGTTCTTGCTCGCGGGCTCTAGAGCACAGGCTCAGTAGTTGTGGCGCACGGGCTTAGTTGCTCTGCGGCCTGTGGGATCTCCCTGGACCAGGGCTCAAACCCATGTCCCCTGCATTGGCAGGTGGATTCTTAACCACTGTGTCACTGGGGAAGTCCTAAAAAGGCAGTTTTTGATTGGCAATCCATGAGAATGTTAATGCAATTCTACCACCTGAAGCCCAGCAATAATGTACCTTTGACATGCCCCAAACATGTTCCTCTGGTAATTCTACCACCTGAAGCCCAGCAAAGCATCTGCCTTTGACGTGCTCAGGACACGTTCCTCTGATAACAATACACTTCAACTGCAGGTTCATTGCTTATGAAAGAGATGAGATGATGTTTAGAAAAGAAGAACATCAGCAAAGTAAGATGTAGATTCAAATCCTGATTCTGTCACTTACATGCTGCAACCTTCAACAAATTATGGAACCTCTCTGAGCCTCGGTTTTCTCATGGTGATAACATTTCTTTGGATTTTTGAAAAGATTAATAAATAAGACAATGTTATAGTAGACCATGACATGACTGTTAATGCTATACTGGTATACCTTGGAGATATTGAGGGTTCAGTTCTAGACCACCACAATAAAGAGAATATTGCAATAAAGCAAGCAAGTCACACTAATTTTTTGGTTTCCCATTGTGTATAAAAGTTGTATTTACACTATGCCATCATCTATTAAGTGTGCAATAGCATTACAACTTAAAAAATGTACATATCTTAATTAGAAAATACTTTATTGTTAAAAAATGCTGACCATCATCTGAGCTTCAGCAAGTCACAGTAGTCACATCAAACATCACTGATCACAAATCACCATATTATAATAATGAAAAAGTTTGAAATACTGTGAAAATTTGTGATACGGAGACACAAAATGAGCCAATGCTGTTGGAAAAGTGGCGCTGATAGACTTGGTCCAGGCAGGGTTGCCACAAACCTTCAATTTGTTAAATTAAAAAAAAAAAAACAACAGGGCTTCCCTGGTGGTGCAGACGTTGAGAGTCCGCCTGCCGATGCAGAGGACACGGGTTCGTGCCCCGGTCCGGGAAGATCCCACATGCCGCGGAAAGGCTAGCTCCACGGCGGGAGAGGCCACAACAGTGAGAGGCCCGCATACCGCCAAAAAAAAAAAAAAACAAAAAAAAACCACAAAACAAACCGTAATATCTGGGAAGCCCAATAAAGTGAAGCACAATAAAACAAGGTAGGCCTGTAGTTATCGCCAAAAAAAAAAAAAAAAAAAAAAAAAAAACCACAAAACAAACCGTAATATCTGGGAAGCCCAATAAAGTGAAGCACAATAAAACAAGGTAGGCCTGTAGTTATAATTTTATCACTACTACTCATTTTTTAAATGTTGACTTTTAAATTAAAAGCTATGCTAACAGTGGATGTCACAATCCCATTTATGTTCTGCTTCCCCCATAGATTAAAGATCAGCACAGCAAGGTGATAAAAAGAGGTTGTGAAACTGACCCTTGGGCTTGGATTTGGGATCAGCTCTCCCAAAGCGGGCAGGCTCATCTCTACCTGGAGCAAAAGTGAGACTGAATTGTTTGGGCAATGGGTGAATGTTAACCTGAATAGTAGAGTTTCAAAAGTCAACTTTAGCTTCAGTAATAATCCAAGATGGCTTAAGAAAACAAAGTCTGTTTACTCAAGCACAGAGAACGGTATAGAGTGGGGGGCTGGGAGGCGGTGATTCTAGAATCAGGCTGCCCTAGCTTTAATCTCTACTCTGCCACTGACTAACCTTGTGGCCTTTGGAAAGTTATTTCATCTTTCTGTGCTTCAGCTTCCTCACCTGTATTATGGGCCTAATAATAGAACTTACTTCACAAACTTCGCACAAAGTTATACAGACACTTGGTATACAGTATCTGACAGCCAGTTCACCCTCATAAATGTCCCTGATGGTTATTATCACTGCTGTCTTTTCAACCACACCTAGAACAAGCATCCCTAGTAATGTCATTTCCGAAATTGAAACCTGGTGGTTCAAGCCACCATCCTTGAGCACCATCCTTGATCCTTCCCATTTCCCTAGTTCCATATCCACTCTGTCAAGTGCTATCAGTCTACCAGCAAAATAAATCCTGAAACATTCACTTCCCTCCATCTCATCTTGTACCACTACAGCTTGTGCCAAGCTTCCCTCCTCCTGCCTGGAAGACTGCAAGGACCCTCTAAATAGCCTTCTTTGCTTCCATGCTTGCTACTCACAAGATTGTGGTCTTCAGGGAATGCAAAACGTCACCACCTGCTTACAACCTCTGAATGCTTTTCCATTACATTTACGATAAAATACAAACTCCTGCTCAAGGTATACAAGGCCCTGTTTAACGTAGACTTGCCCACCTCCATGCCCTCTTCCCACACCATACTCCAGCTACACCGGCCTCCTTTCTGTTCCTGAAACACCGGGAATGTATTCCTGCCTTAAGCCCTTTGCACTTACTGTTACAAGCTTTCTCCCTCCTGGGCTCTGAAAGAGGCAAGTCGTTCTGATCATTCAGGCTTCAGTTCAGATATCACCTTCTAGGAGAAACCTTCTCAGGTGACCTGCCTTAAGCAGCTCCAGCACTCTCAGATCAGTTTTATTTCCCCCGAAGCACTTTTCATCAGAAATAAGAAACTGATGATAACCCAATTCGTTTACTCTCATCACCTGTTCCTTCTGACAAGTGTGCAAATGGGGTGAGGATGAGAATTACACTATTCTTGTTCATCATTCTTATCTCTAGCACCTTGAGCTGCTCAAATACTCCTACCATCAAATTCTCTTTCATATAGTACAGACCATTGCGGTAGCACTCTCTAAACTGTTTGAATAGAGAATAAATTCAGGTATGTGAAATGGGGCACAGATGAAGTCAGGACAGTGTGTGATTCACTCCTTCGCAGATGGTGGCCCTATCACATAATGGAATTGCAACATTACCCACCAGTTGTGCTCGTTACCTGTCCCCTGCTCGAGTTTGAGTCCCATAAGGCAAGTACTTTCCGTCCCTCACTGTTTTGATCAAAGTGGGTAGAGCAGTGCTGAGTACAGACAAGCCTTTCATAAATATTTGTTGAATGAATGAATGAAGGGTAAACAGAAGAGTTTTGCTCATCCATGAGGCATAAACCATCGTCCTCCTTCCTACTCTTGGGTCCAGTAACTGCTAAACCTTAATGATAACAAGGGTGAGTAATGTTGCAATTCTCTTAATTATCCAAAATGTGACATTAGCTAAATGCTTCTCAGTTTGAACTTTTAAACGTTTTCTTTGCACCTTTAAATACTTCTCTAGCCCCATGAAAATGGGAAATTAGGATATAAAACCAGGGATAGACTGTAAGGCCCATGAAGAGCAGGAATAATGTGTTTTGCTCACTGCTGTAGTTTTAGCCTCTAGCACAGTGCTCTGCTTGTAGTAAATGCTAAATAAACGATTTTTAATGAACAACCAGTGGAAAATGCCTTTGCTGGCAGATGTGGCCAAAATGTGATAATGACCCAAAGTGCAGACCCGCCTGTAAAAATCCCCAGATTCCCTTTCTAAAGGAACTAGATGAGTATCACATGTAGTTACTTTCCTTTACTGACTCAACGGGGGCAACACAAAACAAAACAAAACAAAATAGAAAAACAAAAAAACCCCCCACAGACCTGGAATGCAGACACTTTCCTACAGTAAGTTCAGTGGAAGTCTCTGAGAGGTCTACAATTCTGCACTTTATTTAGAATTCAGTATAAGATGCATCTATACATTTCTTCCTCTCTCCCAATGAGCTGCAATCCATCAAAATTTCTAAAGCAGCCATGCATAAAAAATTATTCATGGTGATTCTGCACTGGGAAACACATGCAAGGAATATGATTTCACTTGGGAGCAGGCGTGTTCAGAAGTGATGACATAGGTTAAGCTTTTAAATGCTAATCTCATCTCTTCTCAAAGCACTGGATGACTCTTATCTGTCATCCCTACCAGAGAAGGCAAAAGAAAAAAAAAAAAAAGCTCACACTCACAGAACTAAATTATTATTTTTTTTACGTCATCCAGACCCATTCCTAGTTTGACTAAAGAATAAAATCAACTACCTTTTCTTCAGAGTAACACAGGCATAGTATCACTGTTCCCCTCTGACAAGACTTGTTTGCAAGAAACAGAAAGTTGCATGCCAGACTACTCAGGAGTGGACTCAAATGACACGCCCCCTCACCACCACCCCTCCAAAATAGGCTTTATTATTGCATTTTCATGCTAATAAGCATGATTAAGTGGCAAACTCTTTTATTCCGATTTTTCACCATGACATCATGGAGTTGTGCTGAGCATTCTCCATAATATCACTATGTAGGAAGAGACTCCAAATTTAGCAGAGAAAGGAAGATGTAGGACAGAAATAAAGAAGACTTTTTACAATGTATCAGGATGTGAGTAGTGGCATCACACAGTTTATTATTACTATTTTTTAAAAGGTTCTGAGTTAACAATCTTCAAAGTAAATGTCAACTATTTTGTGTTATGAAATTCTTCCTCAAAGACGACCTGGGAAGATTATCAATTAAGCTTTCTTGTTTAATAAAACAAAAGAAGAATATGGAAAATGTACTTTACACCCTCAAGTCCTAACTCTAAATAATGCTAGGGGCAAATAAAAAGGAACTTTCTCCTTGAGTCAGGAAAGAAGATGAGTGAGTATCCATTGCAAGATTATCCTTTGGGCTTTTTTCAAAGCAGCTGCTTTGCTGCGGAATCAAAAGTGGCTGGAGGAATACATGTAAACAGGAAGACTGCTTGGAAAGCAAAGAGATTCTCTCACCATATAGGAGAGAATGGGAATCTCAGGAAATGAAGACAGGGCCGTGTATCCAGCTAAATGAAATTTAAAAGATATGCTTCAGCTGCTGTATGATTCAAGTGCCAAGTGTGCACAAGCCATTTTGCACATCCACTTCACTGTTTAATTTTTGTGTGTCATCTCCTCTTCTCATTTATGGTCCTTTTTGGAGATTTTGTTTGTAAATTGAGACAGGAGGTAGATTTTGCTCCTTGTTATGTGATTATTATCCAAAACTTGAAAAAGTTTTATGGGTTTCAGAAATGATAACCTTTCAGTTTACACACAAAACCAAGCAGCTTACCTGATTATAAAACAGAAAAAAAGAAAAGGTAAAATAGGCCATGCTGTAAGGTTGTATAACTTTAACAACTTCAGAACTTTTGAAAACTTGGCATCAAAGTATTGGGTTGGGGCTTCCCTGGTGGCGCAGTGGTTGCGCGTCCGCCTGCCGATGCAGGGGAACCGGGTTCGCGCCCCGGTCTGGGAGGATCCCACATGCCGCGGAGCGGCTGGGCCCGTGAGCCATGGCCGCTCGGCCTGCGCGTCCGGAGCCTGTGCTCCGCAACGGGAGAGGCCACAACAGTGTGAGGCCCGCGTACCACAAAAAAAAAAAAAAGTACTGGGTTGGCCAAAAAGTTCACTTGGGTTTTTCCATAAGATGTTATGAAAAAACCCAAATGAACTTTCTGGCCGACCCAATAGTTTTGTGAATTTTTTAAAGTACACAAATCTAAAAAATGTTAACTTTAGAGCACTGAATTGTAAAGCAGTTGTATCATTGCCTTGGGTCACTAAGATGGTGGCTTCTAATCACAGATGAAATTTGAAAACATCACTTCTTATTAAATCCTTCTCCAACTTTCTTCCTCCACACTTAAATATGTCTTTGACCTTGAGTAATGAAACATCGTTTTTGCTAAATTCCTTAACCACATCAGTCTTAAATCCACAAATATCATTTAAAATGAACCATCTAAAATTCTCATATTGTCTATTGTCTCATAGTTTTCATCAATTTCTTGCTAGAGATTATACCCATCAGAATCTAAAACTACACAACATCCTTTCCTTGTCTGTTGCACTGGCTATCCATTAACCAACACAAACTGTGGAAAGAAAATATGAAAGGAAGCTTCTTGAACGTGGGTGAGCTGGAAAGAATTCATTTACTCTATTTACAACAGTCTTATTCATTATTATGTATCAAGAAAAACATCTTATCTAGTCAAAAAGAGAAGATGTCAGCAATACTAATACTAAGCAAACAGACTGGGTTTAAGACTAACTAGTTGTAAGATGCTGAGCGACTTGCACAGCCTTCCTAAGCCCACATTCCTCTTCTGTCAATGGAAGGATGATATAACCACCCTCATAGGTGGAGAGAATCAGGGGAGATACAAGTACATAACACACTTAGCTCAGGACCTGGCACATGGATTGAGCCTCACAGTCAGCATTTTCTTCATCATCATCAGCAGCAGTATTATGTACTAAAATCCTGTCTGGCTCTCATACCCTCTATAATCTTGAATTAGCAAGCACCATCTGGCACCTGCTATTCAACCTATTGTGTTATTTCCTTAAAAATGGCCAGCAACTTGCCCCACCTTCCTCTTTTTTTAATCCATGGTCTCTACCCTCTTCTACAACCCCAAGTGGCCCACTTCTCTCTCCAGAGTTATGTTTGAACAACGTATGTTTGTGCCAGGTGGTACTGAGTACAGTTATATGCGTTTCCTATGTATGACATCAATGCGTGATAGTAATGTTCCTCCTACCTTCCAAATCGCCCTCCTTGGTGCCAACCCATGTGTCAATTGAGGTCAGCAGGCATAAAACTGACAAGTACTCAGATCCATGCTTAGAATGCTATAGTCAAAGATTCAGTCAAAGATACATCTGACGTGATTCATTAACTCATAGTTTGGTTCCAAAAACCTTTACTAAGATTTTGGTGTTGTACCACTAGCTGGGGATACCAACATGAGGCGATTTAGCCAGGTAGGCAGGTAAGTAAGAAGATAATTTCATTTTATTGTTTTCAATATATGATTTTTTTTTTTTTTAATGCTATAGAAGCATGGGGTAAGATCACCAAACACAAGGAAAGTGGGGGCAGGGAGGAAGGGCAAACAGACTTCAGGGAGGACTTCCAAGATGAGGAACCATCTCAGCTAGACCAGCTGGAGGATGAAGAGGGGCTATCAGGCCTCTCAATACCAAATGCAGTGTGGAATATGTCACTATTTCACTGTACTTCCTTAAGTGATGCCAGCATGAAATTTACCACTCAGGGAGCAGTAGAGATAAGCAACAGCCAATCACAGAGAATCTTGTACAGTGTGTTGAGGGTTTGGACTTTATCCTGCAGGTAATGTAAAGTCAATGGAGGATTTTAACCAGGGTAGTCACATGGTCAGACTTCCATTAATAATCTAGATTGTGTGCATTAGAGAGAATCTTTAAAATTACAGAATTCACTCTTCGTTTTTTTGGATAACAAAATGGATGCCCTCGGAGGGATGAACCCCATATCAACACCACATAGTTGAATTTAGGATGTGGATCTCCTATACAGTCAGCAAGTGCTTGTTCTGACTTTCCTGCCTTGCCCCCACCAAGTGCCAGGACACACATTTTCAAGGAAAGATGCAAAACGAAGTCCCTTTATAATCCAGCTCTCCTCTTAAGTGACTTATAAAAACCAATGATTCTGTCCCATTCTCCTTTGGGCCTTAAAAGAACGGACGTAGACTTTTTCCTTTTTCAACATTTAAAAGAGATTTTTGCTTTTTGGTTTCACTTGAGTCTTGGCTCAAATTGTTGTGTTAGATCCTACTCTAAACTGAACCCAAAGTTACTTCACACTTGTCTGGGTTGATAACTTAATTTCTGAGGTAGTGATAGTCAAAGATTCAGTCAAGAAACCTCTAGAAAGAGCGTTCAGATTATACAACGTCAGAAAATGGGAGCTGTTTTCCGTCTTTCACAAGTGCTTTGAACAAGTCCATCAAAAGGAACATAACAGTTTAATGTTCTGTACAAGAATGGAATGCTTGTTTACCTGAAGTAATGGACAGATAAAGGTAACGTGCATCTGTCTTGATTGATACAAAACTTACTTGAAGATTAACCTGGACAATCAAGCCCTTAAACTCTAAATACGATCACCCACAAGAAAATAAAAGCTGAATTCATAATGCAAACATTCCCAAACTGTTGATCCTACACCCTTACTAAATTCAACACAGGCAAAGAAAAACAAAAACAAAAACAACAAGAGCAAAAAAAAAAAACCAACACAACCAACTTTGAATGCAAAAATGAATTTTTCTTGAAAGCAGCTAGCATTTACCTAGGTTTTCTGGGTACCTGGCATGAAATAGCCCTTCTCATGTACTGGCTCATTTAATCCTCAAAACCATGTGAGAAGTTAAACACTATTATAAATGTCATTTTAGAAATGAGAAAATCAGAATGTTAGAAGAATTAAATGATTCAAAGTCATCCAATTTGAAGAGGTGACGCCAGATCTATGCGTCTCCAAAGCTGTTAATACATACTATATAAAGTAGTGTGAGGCTCATTGTGGAAGACATTAATAAACTCAAAGCTTTCATGTATTTAGAAAGTTTGAATTTTTCATTACTCAAGGCTTAGAATAATAAGTATGACCGTAGGCCTCTGAATGGAACAACACACACAATAACTGGTGATGTAGCCAAGTCATGTATCAGCATTCTTGGTTACAAAGGGGGATGCTGACCCAGATCCAGACCCTTACTAATGTTAGTTCACGGGTCACACAATCCAATTTCCCATAATCACCCATAATCTCTCTCTGCTTTTCAATGACAACAGGTTTAAATAAATTATAGCCATCACACAAGTGGAGCAAATGGACAGAGCAGACTGCTCCATACTGATCTGTTAGCTGGCATAATCCAGTCCCTAAAGATTAGAGATACTACTTATTGAACATCAGTTCTGGGTCAGCCAATTTCCATATATTAATTTAATTTAATTTAATCTTTGTATTCTTCCAACCATGTAATATTATCCTTACCACCCCATTATACATATGAGGACATTTAGAAAGAAAGTAAATAACATGCACGTGGGTCTTGGTGAATAACAGAGCTAAGGACTTAAGCCTCATTCTAACTCCAAAGTCCATGCTCCTTTGAGTGTCTACATGAGGCCAATGAGTCAAACATTTGTACAAACACAACTTAGTTCCTAATAGTATAGCAGGGAAACGTGTTAAGTCTGAAAAGTACTTTTTTATAATAATACAATTTTGTGAGTGACAATCACAAAGCAGGTATGCAACATCCTATTTCCAGGTTAAAAAGCTACAAAGTATTATTATTCCATTTTACAGAAGAGGAAATTCAGTTTAAGAGAAGGTTAAGCAAAGTTAAATAATTTGCTTAAGAACCCTTGGCAAGCTAGAGCCAGACGTAAAAACTTGGTGCTTTCGACACAAAAGCCATGCTCTTTCCTTTCTCCCTTGACAAGTGGCTATATTTCTGTTGATGCAGAAAATGACTTCTCCTCCCAGATAGGGAAAATTGATCACTCACCAATTCATGGGAAGGACTCATGTTCTGTCCCCCCAATTCCAAGCATAGCATAGAGTTTAGGAATGTAGGCTCTAGTTCCAGACCGCCTGGTTCATAAGTCAGCTCCACCACGTATTAGCTCTGTGACCTTGGGCACAGGATAGAAAGAAGTAACTTTGCTCTAGGTAAACTATCTTGCGATTATAATTATACACATTTAGCTCTTTTTCAGTTTTTGGTTAAAGTAGGGAATGAAAACAATTATTCAGGGCTAAAGTGAATTCCAAGCCTGAGGTATTTGGATAAATTGCTTGAACTTTCCCTTTCATTCTGACAATGGAGACTTTGTAATTAAAGTCACTTTCTTAAGAAAGGAGTCACCACTGTTGATAAGCTTACCATGTGTTTAATGCTGAAGATCAGAGTGAATATTTATTTAGGATTTCCTAGGTGCCTGGCACTGGACTAAGGGCTTTTTGTGGATTATTTCATTTAATCTTCACAACCACCTTTGAGAAATGTACTCCTGCTCTCCCTCTTTGGCAGATGGGGAAACCGAGGCTCAGAGGATTAGCCAACCAAAGTGGGTCATCTAACTGCAGTCTATTTGGTTCATCACACCTCTGTTCTGTTGTTTCCTTCACCTGCGTTCAAATGATTCCAGGACCTTTTAGCGAACAACTTCATTTCCACTAAACTGATAAATTCCATAGTGATGCTGCCACTAAGGGTGCTCCAACAGTCAATTGTTTCCAAAAATCGTAACATCAATGCAGAAAATGAATTTTTACTATTCATGCAGTTGGATTGACAAGGAATTACAAAGCAAAGGTCACAACTTTAATGGCTGGTAGCTTTAACAAACAGGCATAAGCATAAAGACATTATTAAGTAGTTTTCTAAAGATGATCACGGCCACTTAAAACTGTGCTTGGAAACAGCACAAAAATAGAGCAAACTGATTAAAGTAATCCCCGAAGCATCTTTTATCCCCCAAGAAGTTATTTTGCAACACAATATTTAAAAACCTCCCCTCTGCCAAGAAAAGTACCATTTTATTTGAAAGGCACCAAGGTTTCGGCAGTAATTCTTAATTCCATAAATTCAGATGGCATTTTTCCAGTTTATAAGGACCTCCCACACGACAGGTCAGCTGAGGCAGGCATTCGATGGCTAAGGAGACTGCGGTGGTAGAGGCTGGGGACCAAGCCCTGGCTCCCTGACTTGTGAGAGCGCTGCTGCTCTTCACAGCCATTTACCCTCCTGGGTGGTCCTGAGGAGCTGAATCAGAAGCAACCCCTCGCTCTCCCCAAGAAACCTGCTTTGCCTGCTCTCAGCCTTCCCCTAATAAGATTAAAAACCATCATCTTCACACGCAAAATTTTTTTTTTAAAGGCTTGAGTCTTAGAGATTGTATGTATACATATATTTAAATATGGGTTCACTCCATTGACGTAGTTCAATGGAATCTAGTTTTTAGAATTAAACAGGCTTGGCTCCAAATCCAAGCTCTTCCACTTACTTGCAATTTTTTTCCCTTTTAATATTGGGCAAGTGTTCTTAATCTCTCTGAACTTTAGTTTCCTTATTTGTTAAGAAAAATGATATCAATAATAATATCTGCTTCATAACATTTTTTTTTTTTTTTTGCTAGAATCAAATGAGATATTCCTGTGAAGTTTGTGGCCTGGTGCCTCATCTATAGTGAGTAATCAACGGCTATTTAACTTATTAACTAGTCTTATTACTTTATTCTTTCTCTTATTTTTTTTTTTTTGGCTGTGCCCCGTGGCATGTGGGATCTTAGTTCCCGGACCAGGGATCAAACCCATGCCCCGTGCATTGGAAGTGCAGAGTCTTAGCCACTGGACTGCCAGGGAAGTCCCCTATCCTTTCTCTTCTTAAGCAGCTTGTGTTTTGGCCTATTTTGTATAACTGTTGCCTTTCGTAGAAAGGGGAGAAAGAGAAAGGGGGTAAAATTGGAGGAAAATTTTGTTTAATTTGCTAAGAGTGCTTGCGAGTGTTAAAGAAGGTAGATTGTGTATAAATAAGGCAGTTAAGGTATTAAGCTCTATTTTTTTTTTTTTTTTTTGCGGTAGGCGGGCCTCTCACTGTTGTGGCCTCTCCCGTTGCGGAGCACAGGCTCCGTACGCGCAGGCTCAGCGGCCATGGCTCACGGGCCCAGCCTCTTCGCGGCACGTGGGATCTTCCCGGACCCGGGCACGAACCCGTGTGCCCTGCATCGGCAGGCGGACTCTCAACCACTGCGCCACCAGGGAAGCCCTAAGCTCTATTATTTAAATTCATTTATTCATGCAAGCCCTATAGCCAAAGGCAGGAACTGTGAACAATGAATTTATGTCTTACAGCATGTGGATTTGCTGAAAGGTTCAATGATTAGCTCTTCTTGCAGAGAAGGAACTGATTTACTAAGAGCAACTCCCCGTGCCCTTACACAGCCTATCTCAATCATGACATCAGTACTACCAAGAGATAAGTTATTTCTGCACCCATTTTAAAGATTGGGAAGGAAAAGTTCAGAGAGAAACAGTTACTGAAGGGCACACTGCTAGTAAGTGGCTGAACCACTACTACATTTGATTCAGTCCAGTGTTTTCTGTATTCTCACATGCCCACCAGTTTCACTTAGTAAATAATAGTGCACATTCACTGAAAATTAATACTGTAAATGGGGAACAAAGTAGCCTTTCTAATCAGCAACCAGACACATCTGTGTATAACAGAGCCAGGACAGTAGTTAAAATTTGCCTTCTCTTAAAAAAAAGAAGAAAAAGGCTTCTAAAAAAGGTTATTGGCACTTAACAACCTGAAATCAGGCATTTATTTATTCAACAACATTCCATCTGTGTTCACTGAACCTCTAGTACGAGCCACTCTGCTAGGTAACTGGAATCACAAAATTTTTGTTGCCAACTATTACAGCAACTGTTTTTAATATCTGAATTGTGTTTGGTTTTGATTTAATGTTCCTATAAGCAGAACGTGTATCTTTGAGGTTCTGAATAGGCCGCACTAATACACTGTGGTAGTGCCAGCTAAATCTCTTTGGGTGCTAATCATGACCATAAAACACTTGGAGTTGGCAAGTTAAAGACCTTTTCCTCATCTGTGAATTGGGGTTTAAAAAAACAGTACCTACCTCCCAGAAGAAAAGTTCTTTGAATTCATCTTGGAACTGTTTTCTACTAAGTGCCATTTTGGCATGATCTTATTATCAGGGTGATTTGATTTTACAAAACAATCATGAAAGTATTTAAAATGGATACACATTTAAATGTCAAATGCTTGACACAGACTGTAGTAAATTTCATTCCTTCAAGCTGAATCATTTATGTGTGACATTTATACAGAAATGCAAACAATAAATGGTCAAATCGATAAAAGTCGATGGAATTGTTTAAGAATAAGAAAGATCCAAATGTCAAACGGGGAACTATTTTTTATAGTCCACTATTTTCTAGTACTGTTAAGATGTAGAGTACCATTATGGCCATAGTACATTATAAACAAACGTGTCCTAAACTTTTAAAGTATTTTCCTCGGCAGGGGTTAAGAATTAGAAAAAACAAAACTGTTACAATTTGTTGAGTAACAATGGACGGATTATAAAAACCCTATTTTGTCATTCGATGCTTTTCTACATAGAATTTATTTCATCCAGTACTAAAAACATTATACTAATATCCTCCTTTTGATTCTTCATGAACGTTTTCTAGCTACTTTATTATCCCTGCATTTTAGCACCACCTGGAAGCAGAAAGCACCAGCCCAGCTCCTTTACTGTGATAATTTATCTTTCTAACAAACAGTAGAATGACCTGTGTTAGTTCTCCACCTAACAGAACACATCAGACATCTCTGGGTAGGGCCAGCTGAAGATAGTAGCTTTCTAAAATCGCCAGAGATCCAACCTACAGTAATCACAGAGGTTTTAGTCGGTCATCAAAAATGGAAATCCCTAACGTGTTGACTATTTCAGAAGTGTTAAACTGTAGGTTTAACACAGAACCATAAATAACGATGTGTGACTGCCGGGGTTTGTTTCACAATCCTTGGGTTTTCTAGATCACATTAGAAACCATTTTATACCTCTACCCTGCCTTCCTCCTCCCGTCTAAAGTTCTGCAGTGAATGTAAATTTTAACAGCCATCCATATGGACAACGCATACCAGGAAGGGTGCAAGGCCTTTATAAACACAACCTACTTTCTTTGCAACACTCTTCTTGGAAATCAAGGAATCTGTGTTTTCACAAGGCAGCTGTCTAGGAAGGCTTTGCGAAAGGGACCCCAAGTAAACAGTGGAAAACTCAGCACAACGGGGTTCCTCACAATAGACAACCACTATTAAGCTGTAATTTTTAGAGGCGACCTGGTTTACTACCACTCAAACACTGGCATTTAGAAGAAACAGGCCAATTACAAGATGTGATTCAGCCCTGGACTTTAGTAAAGGCACTTAAATGGAAAGGTCCTTGGCTTCAGAGATTTCAAGTCAAGGGGAAAAAGAGGCAAAAGTGCTAAGCATCCACAGGGCTTTTGAACAAAAGATGAACTTCTGCTCCTGAAAGGGCAACAGAGCATGTGTATGCAAGACAAACAACGGCCCCCTTCAGGCTGTGCTCTGTCCTCCCTGGTCTCCAGTGGGGGAACAGTATGCAGTCAGGGTACATTATACAGTGGGGATGCCCTTTCTGCAAAGGTGAAAGGAGGCTGGGGCTTACTTTTTCAAGTGAGCACTGACGATGGCTTTGCTCTGGCTCCCTCGTCTTGTGCGCCCTTTTGCATGGTCACCCTAGAGAGCAAAGGCATTCTTTGCAAGGCCACTGTCAGATTTTTGAGCTGCTGTCCGTGCACCAGGAACACAGAAAAGGCACCCTAACTGCCCCCTTAGAGACTACATTCTAATCAGCAGCACTCCAAGCCCCAAGGCAACAGCTACACCTGCAAAGTCAAGTGCTAAATTCCTTCATCCAGATAAATGAAAGATAGCTACTGCTGCTTTTTTTTAAGTGTCTGGATCATTGCCTCAATTCTGAACATGGTTTTAGCAGGAAGTTCACTAGATTTTGCTGGTGCTTAGAGCAGAAGAGCATTATCATCAGTGTCACAGCTCTATTTTCTGAGGAATCCGTGGTCTCTTGCCTGGAAGAGGGGGTCCAGACCTGCAAAAAGTCAGGGCAAGGAGAGACTGAGACTTGGCAACGTGCCATCCACAGAAACTGTCTTTCCCGGAGGCAGAAGGGCTGCTCCCTCCATTTTCAGCCTCTGTGTCTCCAGCTGCAGCCCTCTCCCCTTCACTCTTCTTCTCAGGATTAACTCTAGGGCACAATATTACTGAGGCTCAGTGACTTGCCCAAGACTACGAAGATCCAGTGACCGGCCCTGGAGCCAGAGCCAAGTGCAGGGTCCGTACCTCCGATTCCCTCCACGAAAGTTCTTTCCACTACAGGATCAAATTCCCTCCGTTTCTACTCCACGCACACAGATATTGGAGACCGCAGGGGTAGAAACAATGAGCAAATATGGGGAGGCAGACATTCATTAGTTATGTAAGATGACCTCCTCTGGCTGTCTGACTTTGCCTTATGATTCTTCTTCACTTAGAGGATTTAAAGATTGCAGGAGAGAAAGTAAAGATCCCCTTCAACTATGGATATTGCCAAAATAGCAAGTGCAAATACCATTCTTGTTATAGAGAAATATCAAGTAGCAGGTGAAAAGGCTAAAAGTAGAACAGTCTAAGTTGAAATCTTCATTTCTCCCCATTGGCTGCTTTATTATCATAAAACAGTGGTTAAAATTTCTATTCACACCAAAGCAATGACTACATGAATCTCAGAACCAACGGAAGCTAAGATGCCATCTGGTTCAAACATCTATTTTACTAGTATCTTAGACATAGAGAATTTTAGAACTGGAAGGCACTTAGAAATCACCTAGTCTTACTCTCTCATTTTACAGTGGAGGAAACTGAGGTCCAGAGAGATTCAAATGCCTTCCCGAAGTCATACAACATAGTACCTGCGCTAATAAATGAACTCCATCCCCTAATAACCAAGTCAATGTGGCAGCCTAGAAAAAATAGTAAAATGTAGTCAAAAGACAAAGAGAGTTACGTAATGGACAGTCTTCCTTTAGATGACACACACTGCAATTTTAGAAAAAGATCCATGAGGCCTAATTATAAGAAAATCACTCCCTATCACCTCCATTTTTCTGGACAGAAGGAAATAGGTAGAGATGGGAGAATGACAATTCTCTCCAACTCCCAGCCCCTGTAAACAGTTTTTAGCATGCCCATAATTAAGTGAAAAGGCAAAAACATCTCACTGCATCTATAAATCAGTAAGGCTATAGTCAATGGTTTCTATAAGACAAAGTCTAAACAAAATAACCCTGAAAACAGCATATATTATAAAAGCATCCTGGTGTTCCTTCAATTTGTTTTATAAATTGTTCTGACTACACAGGTGACTAACCCCAAAAAGAGAGTCTCCTGCAGCTGCTCATGATTCATGTACTAGAAAACAAAGATAAAAGATCACTCCTGACAGATTTATATCCAAATGCCTTACCCTAATTTATGAAAGGGAACATTAAGGTAACTGAGAAAAGAAAAAAAAAAAAATCTCCCAAACTTGCATAATGAAAAAAATTAAAATGTCACCACATGTTGCCTGGCAAAGACAATAAAGACACCCTGCAAACATGAATGCTTGTCCTCACTCTGAAGAGCAAGTTCAAGAACACCAAGGACAGGAAACTGACCCAGTCTCTTTAGTCTAAATTGAAATAAAATAAACCCTCAGAATCAGACAAGGGGAACTTAGAAAGCAAAAGTATGGAAATATGAAAGTGAATCAGAGATGGTGATTATATTCCCATTTTCTATTCCTATTTTTCAATTTTAACTCTTTTATTTTCACTTTTTAAGAAAAACTTTAAAGCATTTATCATCTCTACTGCCACAGATAGCCTTTCTTTTCACACATTCCTGATTTGATAGTACAAACAGGTATCAGTTTATAAGGCTGAATGCAGAGATCCAGATTTATGAAAATTTGGTCTCTGTGCTTTGATGGTTAAGCAACATTTACCTGCAAAAGCTAGTTTTTTTTCTGGCTTTTAAGTTAGTCGGCAGGCAATTCTCTTCTCAGGGATAATAAATTCAGACTGTAACTACAGTAAGCCACTGTGCTGGGATACAGACATATATAAAATCTCATTTAATCCTTACAGATCTTTATAACTATTTTATAATCATTGTGCAGATTGCAAAATGGAAATCCCAAAAAGTTAAACCATGTGCCTAAAGTCATTTGTCTTACCAGTGGTAAAACAGGAATTAGAATCAAAGTCTTGAAAAGCTAGAACCTAAGACCTCTCTGCTATATCTCAGGTATTCCCTAGACATGGATGGGGAAGGGCACACGCAGTGGGGCTCGCCGGACCATGCAAGAAACCTCCAGTTTCAGACTAGCTATTTGGGGAGAATTTTTTTTTTAATGTTATTGATGGTGATGGAAAGATTTCAATAACCCTATCATTATAGAATAAATGTGATTCATAACTTGCTATCTCCAAATCAGCAGTTAGATATAAATAAAATTTGGCGATTTTAATTGGTTTGGCTCAGGCCTTCAGACTTCCATATGGTTATTTTCCTTGTTTTATGTTGCATGTAATCGACTTAGCACTTGAGTTTTAAAGTCTTGGCAGAATCTATCAATTAAAAGCTACAAAAATTAGGATTGTTCAAAGCACACATTCCAAATGGAGTGATTTTTAAGGACAAAATTTAAAAATGCTCTTTTCATAAATGTTAAATTTTTCTGTAAACTTGCATCATCACCCAGATGACAAACTTCATACAGACAAAAGAGGGATATTTTCTCTGGAAAAACAAAAGCTAATAAACATTCTATTTGCTTCTTCTGAGAACTAATGTGTGCCTAAAATGGCCTTTTCTACACCGTTTGCCAGATGAATTTTTCCTATCTTCATATTTCTAAAACTGACAGCAGTCGTGAAAACTCTCACAGACCAGACCATCTCAAAACTAAAATGTAAGTACAACATCAATAAACATGGCGCCAGCCCTGTTAAACTGATAGCACTTTTCTAAGTGGTCTTGCAAATTAATGTCCAATTGTTATTTAATATACCAGTTTATCAGAGTATTACATTGAAAAAAATGATTATACATTGAAATAGATGTTCTTTCTAAGCCAGACACAATTCCCTTCAGAAAACGTAAAACCACACAATATGGATAAAATACATTCAGAAATCTGAAAAATGCAAAATGCTTTCATTTCTGTAGACTTGTGACTGAACTTATTGTTAAAATTGCTCCTCACAACTACTGCCCGTGTAATTATTTCCCGTATGCTAAAAGTTCATCACACGTGCTAAATAAATTAAAGAATCATTTATCAAACCTCAAGTGGTTGTTGGCGAATTTCCACATCTATTTAGCTGGACTGAAAGTCCAGAATGCCTGGTGTCCCCGTGATTCTTGGAGAGCTGCACAATTCAAGTGTATTTTTAAAATTATCATTAAATTCTCATTTTATATCCTGGGTAATGGAAGGGTACACAACTGTTTTATAACAGAACTCTGGAATTGATGCCATCTTTATAAATGATTATTTAAACTACTGAATATTAATAGATATTCCTCCCTGGCAAGTATAACATTAGATTCAGTAGAACAATCTTACATCTTAATGTCAGATTTCCTTATGCTACTCTCCATCCATACAGAGGTACACAGGAAATTTCTTTGTAACTTTTGGATTAGAAAATTTAACAATATGAATGAGGATCTAAGCACCCTCTCCCATTTCCACTGATTATTTCATTGATTTCATGCTATTTCCAGGGTCCCCTTTTTCTGTGGCAAGAATGTGGAATTGCTAGAAGTATCTTTAAAGGAAACCTTGAAGGTCATTAGATCCCAGGCAATGAATGCCTTCATTCACCAAGGGCACTGCCCTCCTTTGCCTTCAGTCCTTTAACAGCAGCAAGTTCCCCCAAAGGGCTTGCACTTTTACTCGGCCTGAGCAGGTCACATTTCCAAAATACTTAGCTGTCTGCAGTGTCTCTGGTCAGCAGTACTGAGTCACTAACACCAAGGAGTTTCAGGCTAGTTTGACCTCTTTCTAGTTTTCAATGGAATTATCCCATGTAATCCAATTTACACAGCCATTTAATCAAAGTGAGAAAGGAGATTACAGAGCTCACATTTGTTTTGCAAAGCAAGGGTGCAAGGATCATCAACCCTACTGACTCTCAAAGTGACTTGATAGTACATCGCCCCCCTTTGGATTGTTGGTCATTAACCTGATCTGTCTCCAGTGATCTTGTTTAAATAGGAAGGTTTAGGCTCTTTTCCTGAACTAGAAGGTAGCGGTTTCTCCACCCACATCTCACCACTACCACTCACGTGAGCAGATGCTACTATAACAAAGAATTGGTTCCCCGTCCGCCCATGCTTATTATTCCACAAAGCAGAAAGCATGTGCGAATCAAGTAATTACGTTAAACTTCTCTTCTGTTTCCAGTCTTTAACATTTGCATTTCAACAGCCCACTGTGGTGATCCCAGGTGCTTTGCCTATAAACTAACCTGCTTGCAGGAGAGGAACTTGCTCTCGGAGCGCTCCTCTCCTCGGTCTTGGGCAGCTGCCCTAGAGGCTACACAAACCTTTCTGCCAGGCCACGTCCCTCACTCCTGCCCTTTTCCACACGGGTGCAATGGGCTCGAGTCTTCCTACTCCCCTGTGAATGTGTACCCTTCCCAGGTCTAGACACCTATTTAAAATATGACACTAAGTATGTCATTAAATAAAGCATTTTCAGCACATTCTAAACTGAAGATATATACAAACCTTTTCCCCACCACTTCCACCCCTTCGACACACTTCAGGAACTGCAATCTCCGACAGCACCTCTGGGGGGTGAAAGGGCAGCCTTACCCAACCCGCGGCAGATAACAGAAAAATTCCTAAGGGGAGAAGTAAGTAGAGGTAAGACCTGCAGTGGCAAAAAGAACTGTGCATGGGAGTACAGTGGCGGCCCTTTCGAAACGACAATCCAGATATATGCTGCAAGAAAAAAAAACCAAAAAACGAAACAAAACTAATTGTACCCCTGGACGGTGCTTTACCACTGTGCTTCTGTATAATGCACAATTTTGCAGCACTGGGAATTACCTCAAAAACTACCATCAGAGGTGCCCATTAAAACACAAACAACTTTTTCTCTTCTGTAATGGAAGAAAGTGGGTGCAATGTGGAGGTATTACCCCCTCTAGAGCTCTCTTGCCTAGAGCCGCAAACCTGGCAGACGCCGCGGGAGTCAAGTTTCCCGGGGCTGGCCGGGCAGGTTCTCCGCCCAACCGAACGCGGCCACTAAGGAACTCTGGGTTGGCTAAGTTCCAGCGGCTGCACCCGCGTCCGCACGAGCCAGGTACCCACCCAGGGGCTGCACAAAAATCTGGGTGCCCGAGCGAGCGTGGCGCGTGGGGAGCTGTTGTGTAATGTCCCCGAAATCCACGGGAAAATGTCTCCGGTGCAAAGACATGCCTTTCAGTAATCACTTAAACTCTCCGGCCAAAGAACAGATCCTTCCATCTTACAGGAACTGCGGCTCCCGACTGACAGCTCCCAACTTAAGGGCTGCAGCTCCAAACTTGACACGGGCTCCCTCTCATCACTCCCACTCCTCCTCTCCCAGGCTCACCCGGGCCGGGCGGCTGGGGCTCGCACGCCACGCATGCCTCCCCAGCGCCCTCCAGGCTCTTCCAGCAAGCACAGCCCCGAACGCCCCGGCACTTGGGGCTGGGACGCGCCGGCCTCCAGGCGCGATTTTCTTGGAGAGCCGGCGAGCTCCCGGGCACGCCCTACTCACTTGTGTCTTCTTCATAAGGAAAGGCAGCGCTGTGATCCAGCCCAGGCAGCGGTGTGGCAACTCCGTTTAGCTGTTCTGGAGCTCCAGCATATTGCATGAGCAGCGGCTGCAGATAGTCCACGCATTGGGTAGCCCGAGCGCAGCGCCCTCTCCACTGCCCGTGCTTCGCGCAGCGCTCCCGGTCCCGGCGAGAGGCGGCGAGTGAAACCCGGGCCAGGGAGCCGCCAGCACTTTTATACAGCTCCCTCCCGCCTACTCCGGACACGCCTCCTTCCCTTCCGGAGCTCCGGGGAAGCAAGACTGGGCTGGGGCACGGGAGGGAGACCCGGGAGGGCGGCCGGAGCCCCGCGAATACACCAGAGTTGGACAAATCAAGCCAAGCGCGTCCCCTCTCCGGGGGGCCCGTGTGCGCACGGCCGGGAGGCCACCAGGGCGCCGGGGCGCCGAGGGTGAAGCTGGACACGATGCAGCCGCTCTCGCGCTGCACGCGGGTAGTGGAGAGTCCCTGCTCGGCCTCTCAGCTCCGCCGGGGCTCACCTGGCACCGCCGGGGGACGGAAGAAGTACCTCGCGCGCTGGCGAGGGCCCGGAGCTCCCTCTTTTCTGTAGAGGCGGTGCGGGAGAGGTCACTGGGGTCCTAGCAAACAATTCGCCCCGTCCTGCTTTATGGAAATGTTTTTAAAGCTTCATTAGGATCTATATAGTTAGGCCATTGTCTTACCCTTGTTTTTTTTAAACAGTTAACTTTAGTGAATGAATATTTAATCATTGAAATAATTGTTGACTCAGGATTGAATACTGCTAAGGGAGATGCTGTTTCCAGAATGGTTTACTGCTGCTTCTTTAGAAATTAAGATTGAAAGGGAAGCGATAGGTTATTAAACGTGGAGATCACCAACCCAGCCAGAGTTTTGAAAACTACTTTTTTGCTGGAGAAGGTTTTGGAGTCGGAAAGATAATGCAACAACAATAATAGTAGATAAAACCATTATATGATGCACTTAATTACATGCTAGGCGCCGTGCTAAGTACTTTACAGAGATTATCTCGTCAAAACTTTTCCATAAATCTATTGTATAGGTCCTGTCATTTTTATTCCCAGTTTATAGTTGATGAAACAGTCTTAGGTCAATTTTCCCAAACCACAGCTAGGAAATGGCAGAACTTAATTTGAATCCAGAGCCCTGGCTATACAGCTTTTTGTTTGTTTCGGGGGGCTACTCTTGGTTGCGGTGCTCGGGCTTCACATTGCGGTGGCTTCTCTTGTTGCGCAGCATGGGCTCTAGGCCTGCGGGGCTTCAATAGATGTGCCTCGGGGGCTCTAGAGCGCAGGCTCCGCGAGCCATGCGAGATCTTCCCGGACCAGAGATCAAACCCGTGCCCTCTGAATTGGCAGGCGGATTCTTAGCCACTGCGCCACCAGGGAAGTCCCCTATAGAGCTTTTAAAAAATACTTAAAACAAATATTAAGTCTCCAAACCCCGCCCCCTGCCCCCCCGCTTTTTTTTTTAGTCTGCGCTGTGTCTTCATTAAACCCTTTTATATTTGTTCTTATAACTGGAGAACACTAAAAAGCATTTTATTAATTTTTTAAAAGAAAATATTTACTAGACATTAACATCAATAGTCTATGAAATAAGAATAATGTGTAAATTTAGGAATTAGGTATTTTAATAAGAGAGTAGGATTCCAAATTTGCCTTAATTAGTTCAGTGTGCCTTTTTTAAAAACGAATATGCCAAACCTATAACCATGAGAAACAAGAAACTAGGTAAAATTTGAAGCTCACTGTGTTAATTTTCTATCACTGCTGTAACAAATAACCAAAACTTAATTGCTTTAAACAACACAGATTCATTATCTTACAGTTTGGAGGTGAGAAGTCCAAAATGGATCTCCCTGGGCAAAATGTTGCCAGGGCTGTGTTCCCCATAGAAGCTCTAGAGAGTCCCTTTTCTCGCCTTTCCAGGCTTCTAGAAGCTATCCAGATTTTTTGGCTCATAGCCTCCTTCCTCTTCAAAGTCAGGTGTGGTGAGTTGAGTCCTCATATCACCCACTCTGCCCTTCCCTTCTGCCTCCTTCCACTTCTAAGAACCTTGTGATTACCTTGAGCCCACCTGGATAATCCAGGCTATACTCCCTAAATCAGCTGATTAGCATCATTAATGCCATCTGCAATCTTAATTCCCCTCTGCTATTAAGCATAGCCTATTGACAGGTTCTGGGATTAGGACATTGACATCTTTGGGCGTGGCAGGGGTGCATTATTCTCTCCACCACACTCAATAGCGAACAAATTCAGGGAGAACATGGAGTGGAAATGTGGGCTTGTTATGTCACTATGCATCCTTCATCAAGTGCTTCACTCCAAGTGGCTACAGAGCTCTGACTAGGAGACTACCTCCCCCTCCATGGTTACGAAAATAAATGTTTGAAAAAACCGAAAGTTCAGAGTATTAAATAATTACTTTTACTTTCAATCAAAACAGTGCTACAAACCATTTTAAGCAGAAGTGAAAAGAAGTCTGAAAACAGAAGCAAATGCGACGGTATAGGAAAATCATCTAACTAATGACTCCTCTCTGCCAATCCCAATCTTAACAGAGCCAGCCTTTAGGAGTAATTTTGGTTTGCCAGAATCTTCCAAAGAGTTGCATATATATTATGCACAAAGGAGTTACACTCCTGAGCTGTATCATTATGGTCTAATGGAAAGGGAAACGAGTTTGAGAAAGGTTGATTCTATTTCAGACTCTGTTGCAGGCTCTATGACCTTGCCACCAATCAGGGGTTTAGCAGTGTGGCATGCATAACTGCAAAGGTTCCCCAGGTGACTGTAGGTGCTGCACTGATGAACATCTTTGTTTATTTTACCAAATGAGTACAAATTAAAATGTGTATTTAAAAAATGTATATAATATATACATGTATAACACACATATATCACATCAAACAGATGATTCCAAGTTGATTATTGCTTAGAAAAAAGAAATTTGAAGTTTCAATTTAAAAGCAGTTTAATGTATAACATTAAATAAATATAACTGGTAGTAAAGGAGGGTGTATGTTGACAAAAATCATGACATTGGTAGAATTACTGAAGCTTGGCAAACATCAATCTAACTGTACTAATTTTATGAAACCAATAAGAAGGAATAGCCTAATAGGTTAGAACAGGTTTAAAGAAACCGGGGAGTAGACCTAGCAGAAATTCAACCCAATTTCTTTTTAATCAACTGGATAATTCATCTCAGGACTCAATATACTAATCTAGTGACTCGCTCTCTTCGCTTCCCTTCCTCCCTCTTTCCCTTCTTCCTCTCAGTTCTTTCTCCTCCTCCCACCTCCACAGCTCAATGGCTTTCTAGCTACACTAATATCATCACTGACTTTCTCATCCATAACTCTGTATCTGTTGTTTCCTTCATACTGATGCACTACAGTTATGCTGTATAATCATGATACTTGAAATCAAATGAAGAGACTATGAAAGCAGATACCAAAGAGGTTAGAAGAGCTAGCACGCCAATCAAAGACTGTGGGCAAGCTCATCAGGAGGTCAGAAGTGGGTCAGAAAGACAATTCGGTGTAGGCCTTTGAGAGGAGACAAAGGCCAGCATCTAGTCCCTTAGCAGAAGAAAACCAGGAGCTACTCAAAAGTGAACATTGGGGCTATGCCCCAAATGGATAGGAAGCATCAGGAATTTTTTCTCGTAGAAAAGTAGGCTCCTGTTATAGGGTGCAGGGAGTTAACATTTGATACATTGGGAAGAAAGTTTATCCGTGATTATCTAGTCTTTACTTGCATACTTTCAGTGCTAGTTGGTCCACCATGCTGTTTTTTTGTTTCTTTGTTTGTTTTGCGGTACGCGGGCCTCTCACTGTTGTGGCCTCTCCCGCTGCGGAGCACAGGCTCCGGACGCGCAGGCTCAGCGGCCATAGCTCACGGGCCCAGCCGCTTCGCGGCTTGTGGGATCTTCCCGGACGGGGGCACGAACCCGTGTCCCCTGCATCGGCAGGCGGACTCTCAACCACTGCGCCACCAGGGAAGCCCAGCTCATGCTGTTTTTGATTAATCTAATTGTTGGAAAGATTTTTCTCTTTTGAGCTTTAACATTTGTTGTTGTTTATGTTAAGAGATAGGTTTAATTTAGTAAGTAAATCTAGTAAGTCTTGTGCGTATGAAACATCTCTTGTTTGTTCACCCATTCTGGCTGCCCTCTGTTAGACACATCACTCTTTGATCACAAAACTTCCTCTGCTGAGAACTCTGGTGGCTTGCCATTGCTCTTGGAATAAAGAAAAGCAAAGAATTTAAGGCTTCCCGGGTCTGGCCCCTCCCTGCCTCTCCAAAGTCAATTTGTGCTGGGCTACCTGCTCCAGAGGCAAGAAACCTTTTCTGTTCCTCAGATTCCCTTCCATTTCAGAGCCTTTGGTTATACTCTTCTTTCTGCTTCTGCAGAGACCACTTTGCTCAAATCTCCTCTTTACCCAGTAAATATTTTCTTATTCTTTAGATCTCAACTCAATATTCCCTATATTCTCTTCCTCAGGCAGGTTTTCCCTAACCTTTGATTTGATCAACTCCCCTCTTATTATAAACTCAAGTATGAATTCCCTCTTTCGTAGCATTTATGAAACATTTGTTTGTGTGATTTGATTAAAGTCACTGACTATGACTGTCCTCACTCATTAGTTTATCTTCAGTGTTTAGTACAGTAAGCAGAACACAGTGAATCTCTTAAATATTTTTCGAATTAGTTTACTGATGCCAGGCAGGAGGCAGGAATTGGATAAGGCCCAGAGCTTACACGACGTCAACAATTTCTCACAACAATCATGTAAGGGAGATAATTTTTCTGTTTGATAAATAAGGAAACTAAGGACCAATAATGTTAAGTAATTTATTCAAGATCCCTCGGTTGGTAAGTGGAAAAGGCATGATCTAATCCAGGCATGTGGACAACGGTTAGGATTTTTTATCTGCTCTACACCTCTCCTATTCTTCTTCCTCTGCCACTAGCATCCCACTTTCTTTTGTAGAAATCACGCAAGATGATCCCATGTCTCTCAGAAGCGATTGTCATTCACAAGGCTTTGCCTCCCCCTCCCCATTCACTGTAGGGGTGGGTTTAGGATCCAGATCTGGCCAATCCCCTGATTGGTGAGGTATGGGTATATCACCTGAGGTGGGCTAATCAGAATCCACTGAGGTATTTTCCTGCTAAAGTCAATTGGAAAGATTACCTCCTTCCTATGGAGTTGCCACAAGCTACAAAAATGTGAAGCTTCCTTTATCCTGTTGGTGTCTGGTTTGACCAGCCTTAAAAATGATGAAAGATATCCGTTCACAGACTATTCTTTGAAAAACCCCAAATTTCTTATATTCAGGGAATACCATCAAACTCATTTGTTTAGTTTTTTCTTGATTATAGAATAAAGATTAGAAAATATTGCCAAGGATAGTAAATACTTAAATTATTGATAGTCGGCCTTCTTTTCCCTTTACACTGTGCTTAAAAATTAATCACAGGTCCAATTTAAAAACAACAGTAAATAATTATATTCCGGAAAAAAAGTTGAGCCTATATGATATCAAATCAGAGATATTTTTTAACTCTTTTATGAAATCTAGAGATGTTTACAATATTAACTCAGAATGTTCAATTTAGTGTTGTTAATAAATATTGATGACATATCAAAAGGAATTTGGTTGACAAAAAGAAAGGAGTGTTTCCTGAAGATAATTATAATATACAAAGATCATTATCCTCCATGGATATCAAATAATCTAGAAGTTATTAGACATCATGACCTACTGAAAAAGTGCGATTATCGAGAAATTCTAAAGGAGTAAACTTATTTCAACATTCTAGTAGAAACCTGAGTAAAAAGGAATCCAATGGATCTTAGACAAAGAATTTCCTGGTACACTTAAAACTATTCAACTTTGCAGAAATAACGCATTATTTATTCATTAATTAATTCATTTGACAAATATTTTAATCCTTCCAGTAATTATAACAAATGATTTTTAATTACTTCCAATAATCTCCTCTAAAATGTATCATTCATTTCTGTTATCACTGCCTCACTTCAGAGCTGATGAATCTCATTTAAACTATTGCAGTATATTCACCAAATGTCATCCTGTCCCGTCCACTTCACCAAGTATCTTCTTACCATCCACTTCATCATCACTGCCAACATTACTGTAGCATCTATAAAAATCTAGGCACAGCACCTCACTGTCTATAAATGTATTCTGATTCTCCATACCTAGAGAATAAAATCCGAAGCTCCCCACAATTTGGCCACAACATTTGTAGCTCCCTAGACTCATCAACTGTACTAGCCACTTCCTTCCAACTAGCCATATTGGACTTCTCAACATTTTCTCTTTGACACCTTTGTTCCTGTGTTCACATTGATCTTTTAGCACGGAGGAGTAGCTTGTTCTCTATTTTCCGCCTGAAATCTCCTTTTCATCGTTCAAATCCTGGTTCAAATAACACTTCCTCTTTGAAGCAGAGTGGTTGCTCATTCCTTATAAACTTCATTAGGCTTACAATTAATGGGAAAATTATTTTGTAATCCATGAGCCCTCATTCAGTGAAGGAGAGAAGGATACTTCTCAAAATGTGCTGAGTGAAAGAATAAAATGAGCTGTGGAAATTTGATGGGAACATTTTAGGGAGAGAATATGCATATGGGGGCTTGGTAAACGTTAACTACGTCTTCATGTTATTTTTTTGCTACTAAAAGTTTAACAAGTATTTTTTGACTCCAAATTTATTTTTTAATAAGTATAATTATTTCATTTAACTTATATAAATGTTTTTCTAATCCTTAAAGATTTCAGAAACTGAGTTATTTCACAAACATGTAGCTTTTAAAACTAGAAGAGAATTTTGATAAAATGTGGTTTACACAGTTAATCTACACATGAAGAACTGATGCTACAGAGAGGCTTATTTGAACGAGGAGTAGAACACTTGTCTCCAGAACTGACTTATGAAACACTTTCTGGCTAGTCCGGAAACACTACTTCCAAGGAATCAAGATCAAAGAGTAAATATTCTACCCTTGTTTATAGTAAAGAGTGATTATTAATAAGACAGTGATTTTAAGATTATTTAGAGGAGAATTTCTAGAGAAGAGAAAAAGGTAGAATTGATTTTCTAAATAATATGTATATTCTGAGAATATGCTTTTTATAGTCTATATTCCCAGAATATAGGAGAATGTTGAGTATATATATATATATTAGACAATCAAATACCATGAACTGTTACAACTTTTATGTATTTTACTACAGGTCCCTCTTCTCCATGACGTTTAAAAATATATTATTTAACTCTATGTTTTTGCATAATTTTCCTGGATATTAAGACTTTCATATATGTCTCATAACTTTTACGTGTATTAGATAAATTAATTTAGGTTGATGTTTTTGTCAGTGATGTTATCGTCTCCACTTATCTGATTTTAAAAGAGATTTGTGACTTCAACTGTGGCAGTGTTCTCTTGTACATTGTACTTTTGAAATGTGTTCTCTAATGAATCATTTAAATGAGAAGTTTCTAGAGTATGGCTTATTTCCTAATTGACAAGTTTGTTCTATACAACTCTTGAATGGCACAGTTAATAAAGAGTGTAGAGACATAGACAAATGCGCTAGTACTTTGTAAAGCTCTAATGATATAATATGACTCCCCTAGTTATCTCTTCCTTTAAAAATTATAAACAGGCAATAACAGAGGAGCAGTCATGTATTTGGAAACTTCTTTCTTTCTTCTTCTGCGAGGTGGTGGGTGAAAAGAATTTGACATTAAGGCAGCTAGGGAACAGATAAACTTTAGTATTGTGGGTTCCAAAGTCTGAAATAAGCATTGTGGATAGTTTTTTTTTTTTAGTGGACGTTCAACTTGCTTGGACAAGTAGCAGATTTTTCATGTCTCCCTCCAGCGTCATCAGACCATTTATCAAGTTTGGATAAAAGACATTTGTTAACAATGTACCTTATTGTCTATGTTTTCCCTCAGCTAGGAACTATTTGCAATGACCCTATCTTCAGAGGTTATGAGGATCTTGACCAGTTTTCAACCTAGTCTAGAGAGGCACTGAAGGAAGAGATGGCTTTCAGAATTGAGATACAAGCTTAGAATGGCTAGTAAGCCCTAGGCATTGTCATCTTAGCCACATACACTGGCCACCCTCACCCACCTTCCTTTAAAAATTTTTTTTTTCCATTCAAATATGTCATTCCATACTATGGAGGCTCCCATGACAAATTCCCATTACCAGCTTTCTTATTCTGAAGAATATACCCAAGGTGAGACAGTAGATAAAAATAAGGTGAGCTGGGCTTCCCTGGTGGTGCAGTGGTTGAGAGTCCGCCTGCCGATGCAGGGGACACGGGTTCCTGCCCCGGTACAGGAAGATCCCACATGCCGCGGAGCGGCTAGGCCCGTGCACCATGGCTGCTGAGCCTGCGCGTCCGGAGCCTGTGCCCCTCAACGGGAGAGGCCACAACAGTGAGAGGCCCGCGTACCGCAAAAAAAAAAAAAAAAAAAAAAAAAATAAGGTGAGCTGATTGTCATAATCATTGATTTTTAAATATATGTTTTGTTTTTCATTCATAAAGAACGCATGCTTAAATTGGATTGATTATTGCTTAAAATATGCAGTGTGGTATTGTGCGTGTGTTATTTAACTGAGGGTACATCCCAGGTGCTGGAAACATTCTATTCAATAATTTCAGTCCAGGGCCGTCCAGCTAGCTTTCAAACTAGAAGTTCCATGCTCTAGAGGTTACTAATGCAAGCACTTCTATTATTCATATCTATGCTATCAAAATCTAGCTTATTTCAGCATAGATTTTGGAAATAAGTTAGAAATAAGAATGTTCGATATTACTCATAAACAGCATACTATATGGCAAATAATTTTTCAGAGGTGAAAATGGTGGCTTATTGACCAGCATCATTAATGTAAGAAGACCATCTCATCGGCAAAAATTAAAGCTCTTCAGGATACCTGTACTGGCTAAAATTGTTCTAGAAGCAGTCATGAACAGGGTATAATAATTCAAGGAGGCCTGAAGCTTTTAGCAGTAGAAATAATGCTTTTAAGACTTGAGCCCTAAACAGACTGGTTCCAGCCATTGGTGTGAGAGGATTTCTAGTGATGTGTTTGTTTTGAGAAAATATTTCATGTAAGATGCTAATGGAACACTTAACTGTATCAAAAGCTGGGACTTTATCAAGCTATAAAGAATATTTTGTGTCACCTGATTCATGTCTATTTGTCAATATATTGGTCTATATGTGTTGCAGAACTGGGTCTGTGATTTGCTTTCAAAAATGATCTGGTGGCCACATAATCTACCATAAAGAACCTAAGACTTTTGCATATTGAATTGGCTTGAGGTCTGTTCATAATTGTTTATGGAACACTTACCAAGTGATAAGTACTTTGCAAATATTATTTAACCTTTATAGTAATCTATACAATAATCCTCACAATACTCCTAGCACAACTGTATTGTTTGTTTGGGTTTGGTAAGCCATCTATGCATAGGGTGACGCTAATCATTGTCATTATCTAGAGAAAGAGAAGGAAGATGATCAAATCCACCTATGAGGTGGGCAGTTACCTGTTTTACAGATGAGCAAACTGTAGCCACAGGGTAGTTAAGGGACTACTCAAGGTCACACAGATGGAAAGTGCCCAATCTTGGATTTAACCTGTACCTGAATGACTCTAAAAGCCCATCCTTCTAACCATAATATTTTACTGCATCCCTTAATGATTTTTTCTTATTAATAGAAGAATTTATGGGCTAAGAAGTGAGTTAAATATTTCTGATAGTACAGTATTTACATTGCAGAGTTTTCTCATGGGGTCTAATGATAGAAAATAATTTGTCAAGTCTAGGGCATGCTGGGTAGCTATCAGGACTATAAGATAATTAGACACTTTTCAAAGCAGGACTCTCAGCGTGGAAAATGTCCTTAAGGATTTTGATTCAAATGACTGAGTTCATGACAATGAACAGCTCCAAAAGCAAAGAAATGTTCTTTTATGTAGAGCAAAGGAAATAGGCTAGCACTGAGTCTTTTCAGGGCAAACTTTGGAAGCTTAAGATTATCTGTGCTGATTTTTCCCCTAATCCACCTTATTGGGTTTCTGGTTACCCGACCTTAATATAGCTTGTACAATATCATCTCTGTAACCTTTGTGTTTGTCGGCTTATCTTGATCAACTGTCAGTGCAAAGTGAGAAGCTGCCTTTCATCTGGTTTCCAATGGTGCTAACTAGGAAAAGAGAAACCAAAAAGTTTGCACTGAGCAGAAATAAAGTAGTAAAGGTATTAAAGCACTGAGAGCGAACCTAAAGAAGGTATTTGAAGAAGGAAGGCTTCCTAGGGAGAAGGTTCACTAAAGAATATCAACACCATAGGATGTTGCGAACAAAGAGGGTTGGCTAAAATCTTGATTATTTGCAGTGGTACAAAGTTTTCCTATTTGAACTTCAATAAAGAGTTTTTGTCAATTCATCCTTACGCTGAATCTGTTCTCCTAAATCTAATGCATCAAAGATCTGGCATTGTTAAGGAAGATAGTCCTTGAACTCTCAGCAATATAAGCAGAACTGGCAAGAAAAAAAGAAAGTATGATGCTATATAAACCTTTCTCTCTGAAAAGAAAATAGAACAGGTTTGACTTTTGGAGACCAGCTAAATCAGGCAGAAGAGCAGGGAGAGGCTTTGTAGTCAAGGAGGGAGGGAAAAGTGAACAAGGAAGTTGTAAAATGCAAAATGATTAATTTTACAATTGTGTATTAAATAAAAGGAGGAGGTATATTTTGTGTATCTAACACGCTTCCTTTTACACTGTGTGGTAGTGAAAAGAACATTGGCTTTTCAGTCAACAGACCTGGTATTAAATCCTGGCTTCAGCACTTTCTGCCTGGGAAATTTAGGGCAGATTCTTAAACCTCTCTGAGCCTCAGTTTCCCCATAGGTTAAATGGAGCCCCCGGTACCCATCTCCCAGAAGTGTTGGAGCCTATATCTGTCACTAACCTTCTGTTTGACTTTGGGCAACTCAACCTCTCTGAGTCTCAGAAGCTCCATCTATAAAATGGGAAGAGGGCTTCCCTGGTGGCGCAGTGGTTGGGAGTCCGCCTGCCGATGCAGGGGACGCGGGTTCGTGCCCCGGTCCGGGAAGATCCCACATGCCGCAGAGCGGCTGGGCCC